>NC_044553.1:50006292-50051292 GCF_007565055.1 Rhinopithecus roxellana | reverse complement strand
CTAGTATCTATATAATTCATAACATATATGAATAATGAAATTATAGAAACAAGATTCATGCACTTATGTGATCTCATAGTCCTTCATGGTTTGGGCCTGGATAAAACGTAGGTATCTTACCACAGCAGTGCTCTAGCTCTTTTCGTTTTCACATTGTCCAAATTGAATGGTCCATCATAACTATATTCCCTTCTTACCAGATGTCTCCTGGAACAACTTTGAAAATGCCTTTGTGTGTGGTCTTTGGTGCCTGTGAGCTAGCAGGGCAGTACTCATTGCCACTTAACCATTTGCTCACACATTAGCAATTCTTCAGCCCCCCACACAGAGATTTGAGTGGGTCCTTATTTATAACACTTTTTTTTACCTCTGTGGATCCAGAAACTCCACCAGAGGTATAGAGTAATCAGCAGCAATGACTCAGGCAGCAAAGATTATTGTTCATGTGCCTACATTGTGATAGCAACAAGAAGATAGCGTTTTACAGTAGGAGCTGTCTTGTAGTATCAGCTGTCCTTGAAGTAATGGATTTCAATACTTTTGAAACAAAAGTGCTGTTGATCAAAATGATGTGAAAGTCAGTCAAGTATATTATTTTCTCATGGAAGCAATGTTTATGTCCTTAGGCCCAACTGTGTGATATGAATGACCACACACTAACTTGCTTAATGAACTAGATAGTCTAAGTATCCTCAGAGCATAAATCCTTCTAAAATGCCTCAAATGGCATAGCACAGTAAGCAATTTGATACACTTATTCAGTTTATTACATCTTCTCTCTCTCTCTCTCTCTCTCTCTCTCTATATATATATATATATATATATAGCTACATGATGAAGAAACACCTCTGTATCATCATGAAAAGAAGGCTTCTTTAGTAATATTTTTGACCAGCATCTTCGAAGTGTATTAGGATCACTTGATCACTCTTTGATATACTTATGCTGCCTTCTGTTTCTTACTATATTGTCCCCATAACAAACAAAAGCAGTTACGATCTAGTTGTTGGTCATTCTGTTGTATTTAGAAATGGCAGGTCTTTATTCTTTCCTGAACTATCATCTCATTAACACCAATTGTTTCACCTTGAACCAATTTGATTTTAAATGCATGAAACAACTGCTGTTTACACTGAAATTTTTACCCTCTGACTCAGCATCACTTTGTTATTTCACAATGTCAAGGATGCCTCCCAGTTGTGGCTTAAGTAGTAGCCAGATTCGAAGCATTCAGGGGTGACTCAGTCCTGAATCACAAAATCTCCCACCATTCCATCCCAGGTCACATCTTGCATGTTCCAGTGTATAGTTGGTTTCAGCTGCTTTTTCCTTCCACTGATATATTTTTAATCCTAGAACTCATGTACTCAGATAAACATGTAAACCTATAGACACATATTCTCTCAAATGGCAGTCCCACTGTATAGAACATTTTACTAACTCTTTTGAAATTACCTTGAAAAGTAATTGCCCAGCTTCATAACAAAGGTGGATTTATTAATTTCTAGTCAGTTAACACTCTTCCTTGGTGATAACCTATTTAACCTCCCTTGCTACCGTTTCTTCTCTCTCACCCATCTCAGTTTGATTTTGCCCCCAGGTTACCAGAAAGGCTTAGAACTCTGTAGAGTAAAGAAGGGGACAGATCGAGACTAGCAGCCTGTGGGACTCTTTTGCTGAACACCAGGAAGCAAAGTTACTGAGATGAATTTATCTATCAGGGGCTGTCTGCCAACTACAGGAACAGAAGCTGATATCGTGGGTGTGACCGACTTTGTGTTGTAAATGTAACTCATTCCATTTCAAATTGCTACAAGCCGACTTTAGGTCCATTGAAAACTTGGGTCCAAAGAATAGTCCTGCATATACACAAAACTATAGTCTTCCAATTGTGTCACTTTTTGAAAATAACTTGTGCATGTACCATTTACATCCCTAACCTATGTAATGCATTTTTCACAGATAATTTGTTGAATATTAAACTCCTAGAAGGGAAGGCCTTATGGAAATTTAAGAAAAAGTGCCTAAAAGTAATCTTTGAAGGCCCAACTGATAGAATTCCAAGTCAATATAAACATACATTTTCTGCTTGCTAATGAACTGACATAGTTTGGCTTACGGGGACAGCACAAAGTATTTCTGTCCTCTGGGTTGGCATAGAGTTGAGCACATCCCAGTGCATATGTGAAGCCAGGCTCAGAGGGCAGTGATGTCTTCACATCTCGCCCCTGGGTATGGGAAGACAGCCTGCTGTCCTTTTTCAGTGGTCATTAGACTAAACCACTTTCATGTAGCCTCATAGTCCATCATCACCAGTGAAGCCCTCCAGAATCTCACTTGCCATTGTCTCTGTTCTAAATTTACTCTAGTTTGTCAACATTCCATTGGTGCTGAGGAGCACAGTGTGGCCTCATGCTGCCCCCCAGAATTCTAGCTGAACAGCAGCGAATTGTGAGGGTCCTTGCCTTACAGTTTTCCTCTGTTGAGGAACTTATCCTGTGAAAGTACCCATTTACCAAGAACTTACCATTGGGAGGTAGAGGGAAGCACCCTATACAGGCACTAACTCAAATTTGAGTTCATGCTAACCAAAACTGGCCTTCTTTGTTTCCATTCTTCAAAGGAACACACAATGCCCTATAGGTTATGTATTCATTCAAATGACAATCCCAGTATACAAAACTTGCTTGTCTCTCTCTCCATGTACCTCGTGTCCTAAATGAAGTGGACAGTTAACACCTGTTCCCAAATACTCACATATGAGGTTATTTAACTGAAATAAGGCACTTAGAGCAGCTGGCCAGATGTCTTCACCTCAAAAAGATGGTTTCACCCTGCCAGTTAACAAAACTGGCTCAAGAGACATGATGCTAGAAACCAGCATAGTTACCCATCGAGGGTTGCAAGCCTTCAAAATCAGACTTAGTATGTCTGGGAGGCCAACAGTATGGTGCTGTAACAAATGTATAAAAGATGCTATTCCCATCTCAGGTCACAAAATAGACATTTATTTTTATCATAGAACTTGGCTATTAATATTTTATCATAGATTGTTTTATATACTCCATTGTAAGTTGGTTATTGTATCAGATGCATACTTTGAAGCTTAACTTTTTTAGTTCCTACATAAGGAAAGCTTCATGAGGTGGAAGAACTGAACTCAATTTTACTAATTTGGTAAGCAATAAGAAGGAAGGCCAAAAAGGGGAATAGGCAGGGAAGAGGGATAGGGTATGAAGAAGACAAGCTAAATCAGAAAACTCTTAAGAAACAGAGTGCGTATAATAAAGGAAATGATGAATACAGCATTGGGGATGACAACAGAAATAATGAAGTCATCACAGTGGGTTGACTGCAGAGAGAGAAACCAAGTTTGACCAAAGTGGTTATAGTGTGGAAGGCAGGAAGGGCCAGGGAAGAGGTCTTTAAAGAATAAATTTTCTGGCAAAGGTCAAGCCACCCAACCAATAGCTTTCAGACTTTAACAGGCAAAGAATATCCTGGGATTCCTATTTAGAATACAGATTCCCTGGCCCCATCCCAGGACAGTCTGATTTAGTGCCTTAAATGGGACCAGGAGGATGTGTTTTTAAGAAGGTCAACTGATTCTACATTTTGTACAGACACAGGTAATACTCAGACCTCACTCTGAGAAAACTCTATAAGGAAAGCAAAGAAAATCTTGCACAATTTAACAGCAGCAACTTATTAGAAGAGAACAGAGGTTGCTTGTAGGTAAGGAATATGCTACATTAACGCAACCAGGAAACAAGGCAGACTGACATAGAATTATTGCTGCACAGACAGACAGGATGTTTGAGATGCTGCAGGGATAGTGGGGCAAGAGAAAACATTTCTTATTTCCCGGATGTAAATCACCCTTTGCCCTTTGTACCTAAAGATATCCCTCACCCCAATTGAAGAAAAAAAAAAAAACCCTCAAAGAAACCTATGAAAATAATTAAGCATGATAATTCTGGATTATCCTTAATTAGAGGGAAGCTCTAGTGAGCTCCGAGCTTTGGAGGGTCATCATACATTTGTTACAAGTGATCTGTCACTGTTCCACGTGCACATTATTCATCCCTTCACCTCTGATCTTCCCGTCCTCTGAGCACAGCCCTCTGCAAAGACCCTGCACTTAGGCTGCAGAATAAAAGACATCCCCTCACACAGCTCCTGCTGCCACTATAGATGACATGTCTCTTCTGGGGGGCTGTAAGATGGAGAAAATCTTTTCCTCTCTCTCTTTCCGTCTGTGCTGACTCCTTGGTGTCAGGCCCATGCCTCTGCCAGGAGCAGCAGCCTGTCCCTCATGGTGAACCCTTCAAAGGACTTGGGTCCTTGTTGCAGGAGCAGGAGCAGGACCCAGGCCAGAACCAACAGACTTGAAGCAGCTCTGATGCCCATTGTAGGTCTGAGGATTCCAGCCACGTGGAGCGAGAAGAGGGAAAGCAAGGGAGTAAGGAAGGGAGGCTTGGCAAGAGAACAAGAAAAAGCCAGATCTAACACAAAGGGAAAAAAGGAGCCACACAAAGACTGCAGTCATCCCCTCTTCTTGTAAGAAAGACAGGCCTACAACCATCTCTCTGCCTGTTTCTGACTTTGTTCACAAGGCCCATGCAGAAATCATCACACCTCCTACAACTTAGGCTGTGAAGCCTTTTTCACGCCATGCAGTGCCATCTTCCTTTCTCCCGCCAAAGTGCTGCATTCTGCCTTTGTACAGGGACGTGCCGCTCTGCATCAGTTAGTTGGTTGTATGTCCACTTTTCAGTTAGCACAGATCTGTCTTCTTCCTGGCACCCGGACCGCACATAGGACATCACTGTTCGTAGGTTAGGTGGGCAGTAAGTACTTACTGAGTTTTCAAAGTTAAATCATTCTTTTCTCCCTGGATCCAGTTCGTTAAGTTGTTTAGCTTTATGTTAAGGAAGTCCCTGAAGACTCTCTTTTAGGTTAGGGAAATTGAAATACGTTTTAAATGAGTACCATCTCAATTGATATAGCAAAATTAGAATAGAAATTATGTAAAAAAGATTTTTAAAAAAGCACAAGTATATAGCTTTGAGGTCAGATCTGGGTCTGTAGTCCAGCTCTGTCACTACTTGGTTAAAGTCAGGAGACTTGTACCTCCTCTCTGTACCTCTGTTTCCTCTATTTGTATGTTAAGGATAATAATACCCCCTTTCTATAAGATCATTATGAAGAAGAAAAAAACTGGTATAAAAGTACCTGATAGATGTAAATGCTCGATAAATGTTAGTTTGGGTTGTTTCCTTCCCTTTTAATTTTGGAATAAGCTACTTTTGGTGGCTTATTTTTCTTTTCCTAGAAATAACATTTTTAGCGGGCAAAAATATTAATAACATAGCACCCAGTGATTCCATTAATAACATTAACAACATGTTAAAGTTTAAAAATGATAAGGCTTATCATGACAGCCTGCTACCCATACAACCAGCCATGAGGCATTCCACATCTCAGCCCTGTCTGCTTTTATTTCATTTTGATTTGTTTATTAATCACCAGCTGAGATTTTTGACAAATATGGTTAAAAATCAAAAGCTATGCTTTGGAGACATTCATGCTACTTTTACTTGTATTAAATTTGCAAGGAAAATTTATGTGCAAATATGAAAACTGTGAGTCACTGTGAGTATTTGTATGTATGCTCATAAAATTATCTTGGCATCCTTATATTTTGTTGTAATGGGTGTCAAGGACTTCTCTTTGCGCTCAATGGGAATATTTACTGATCAAGAGCTTGCTGTTGCATTCTCCTCTGCTATAACCTGAGGAAACAGCACCTTTTCACCTTTGAAACCAGCGTTTCCATATTACTCATGCCAGTCTTTTCTCACTAATTTTATGATTATAATGAGGCAGTGGTGCACTAGTTAGCACAGATGACCTTCTAATTGAAAGACTGTAAATTCAATCTCCATCGCTGGGCACCGACAGAAATTTAAATAAATATAGCTCCTAAAACCCTTGTGATGGGCTGGCCTAGTGACCAGGGGCTAGCAGAGCCCAAGTCATATGTCACAGGGGACCGCCGGCAACTTCTGGGTGTTAACTACAGGAGTCATTAAAAGTAGGTTGCCCTCACGAAGCAAAACGAGATGAGGGACTTTTCCCTGGCTTTGATTCAGGCGCCATGCCTTGGTTTTCTGTAACATATGCCGAGTTGCTTTTTTGTCAAAATGCTTCCTAAAACTGGAGTCTGAACACAAGGGGAAGCTCCATTCTCAAATTGGACTTAAGCAGACAAGAAAAGTCTTATCTACCAGGCCACCTTTTGTCCACGGCCATTATAGATTTAGATGCAGTAAGCTGTCTAGGGCTATGTTGACCTCATCCCCTCGCTTGCTGTATTCACCCCCATTTTTCACCCCCATGACCTTAGACAACAATCCAGTTCAAGTTTCCAGAATGAACTGCCCTGAGGATCAAGATGGGTGTGGAAAGCTGTTTTAATGGTCAGTCCGAGGAAGGAATCCTTGGAGCTGTAATGCTGGCAACATTTGTACCAAATAATTGAGCACTTGCCCTTGATACATTTTTGACCTTCCATTTGGCCGTTAACACTGTTACTTGTGTGTATATGTCTCTTATTGTGAGCCACCTTGAATCTCTTTGGAAGCAAGTTGCATATAATTTTTTTAACTAACTAGCTGCTTTAAAATAGGTCCCTGGACCTTGACAACAGCTACCTAAAAATGGCCCCATATTGCTGACAATGCTTTAAAGCTGGTTATTGGGTTGTCGGCATGGTGCATCTTTATCCTGTGTATATCACACAAACACAATGGAAATTTCCCATTGCCTTTAAAGTTTTGCATTCTGTATATTTGGTTGTTAGACAAATAGAGCGAGCTTTGCCGACTTCATTTTCATTCTTGGCAGCATGTTTTTATCATAAGGCAGATAGTCATTAATTTACAGAATCAACGCTGGGAACAGCTTTTGTGATCTCATATTAAATTTTCCCCTGAATCCGCCCCTTGGCAAAAATTACTCACATCGTTAAAAAATATTTAATTAGGCTGTAGTTTATACCCAGCTCACTGGGGAAATGTTGGAATTAATATGATTTGCATGAATTCTGTTTCTCTTTTTCTGTCAGAGATTAGTTTTGAATTCAGTTCAGAGGGTCGTTGACACTGCCAAGGACTCACAATCGTGAAGGTCAAACAGGTAGCAAATACTTCCCCTGGGTAGGTTCCCTGAAAAGACAGCTCAAAATTGCTTTTAATTATGGGTTACCTGAAAGGCCACTTGCTGTTTTTATTTTTCCACAGATCCCTGAAACACTGCATGATTGGAAGTTTTAGGTAAACCATTTTATTCCTAACTAAAACAGGCCTGTTATTATGTAGAAATAGATGTGCCTAAAGCTATGGTCCCCAAATAATTTTCCTCGTAACTCATTGATTTCTGTGGTTTGTTCACAAAAAAAGAAAGTCTCCCCACCTTGAACTGGGATGTAGAGATGCTGGATAAAGGTAGTCTTATAAGACAGCCAGCAGTGAGTAAATTTTCTACATAGTAATGCATCTGCTTGCTTAATTATCTTTCAAAAGATAAGATACAATGTTTAGTTATGCGTTTCCTTGTTTATTCTTCCATGGGTTAGGAAAAAAACCTTAGGGAATCCTCAATCCTATGCCATTTTTTTTCAAAAGAAAATTTAATGGAATATTTAATTAATAATCTAATCAATCAATTAATCTCAGTTACATAAGTGTTGAAATCTAATTCTTTTTCACAGCTATATCAATAAAAGAAGTGAAATGGCTGCCCACTTATCAGGATAATAGGAAGCCATTGCAGACACAAAGAAGAATTGAAATTGTATTAATTCTGCTGCACTGGTTCTGATTTGCCAGTGTTAACAAAGTCTTTGCATTTTAGACAAGTTTCGGTTCACCTGCTGGGACCACCAGGTATACATTTTATGTCCTAACCTTTTCCAGTGGTGGAAAAAAATGACAATTAGACTTTTTTAAAGAAAAATTCCCAGAAACTTAGGCTCTGCAGCTCTAAGTAAAGGCACATTCCAAATAATAAAAGGGCGTTTAACCTCTTTAGACATTACCTCTGTCTTTATTGTTAAGTTTAAAAATTACAAACCATCTGCCTTCAAAACATGTATAGACTACACCATGCTGCTGACTAGCCAACTGTTGATGCATAAATATTTATATCCCAAGTGACTTCTATGGGGCTTCTTTCAACACTGGAAAGATGAGATGCAGTTTGACCCTCACTTCAAAAATTCCTGAGTCAAGTCACTCACAGGGAGTGTGGATCTATTGCAGTCATAGCTTTATTTGATGACACTGCTCATGAAGATCACCACATGTTCCAGATTACGAAGTGTTCTAAATTGGAGGAAACTTAAAATGGGAGAAAGGAGGAAGACTAGAACTTTCTGAATACATATACCCTGCTGGACACTGCTGTAGGTGATTTACACACACAATCTCATTCAATCTTCAAAACACCCTGCAAGGTGGATGTAACTGCCTCCATTGTACAGATGAGGAAGATAAAGTTCAAAAAAGCAGAGTAGATAGATCTTTTCAATTCATCCCCTTCCTTTCATACATGAACCTGGAGGGAATAATACCCACATAATCAACACAGTGAGGTAATCTCAAAGCTGAGACTAGAACACAGTTCTCCTAACTACCTGCATAGCCCTCAGGCATGTGTCTGCATTTTCCCAAATATACCGTGACCAGCTCAAGCTAACAAAAGTATTAAATAAAAACTAGCACAGCTTTTTCTCTGTATACTTTTGGTTCTTTTTTTTTTAACGGCAAGTCAACTCTTTTGCTTTTCCCAGATAAATCCCAGCATGCGTGTGGCTTTGTGAAATCTTTTACACAACAGGGCAATGTATATCCAGCTAACTGACAGAAGGCAATTCATATAAAAACGTAACAGTACTTTTCTAGTATTCTTGCCTGAATATATGACTGTAAAAGAATGGGTGAGAGAGAACAGTGTTTACATTACTAGAAATTTTACAAATGCACAAAGCACTAGGGACATTAACTCAGCTTGGAAGAAAGGAAGTGGATGACTCAGGAAGCCCACAGAATCCTTTTCCATTTAGTTTTTTGCATTGTTGTTTGCTTTTGCCTTGTTGTTGCTTTGGGGTTTTTTGTTTTGTTTTGCTTTTCCTGTAGTGGCCTTTTTGAAGAGTACAAGACTGCAAGAACTTGTACCTCCTCATATCTCTTCAAGGTAGTAAATCTCAATATTTCATTCCATAGTCTGAAAAAACCACAAAATTGGCTAAAAGTCATACTGTTTGCATTGAGTTTTCTATTTATTTGCAAACAAATATCCTCTTTTACTTCACTCTGAGCAGAAATAAATTATGGGAATAGCTCTTGAGGCCACAGTCTAAATAGGGACATTCTGAGGCCACCAGTTTTCTTACTTGGTGGTTCTGCCCCACCGCATTACCAGATGCCTCCCTTGTCTCTATTCCTACTGCTGTGCTAATGAAGCAAAAAATAAGTTTAGTATCGAACTTCTGTTTAATTAGACCTTCCACAAATAGTCCTACTTGAAAAGCATTGTGTTTGAGGTACACTGCAAACGTAAGACTAGTAGTTTAGGGACTTTCTTAATGATTGGCACAATAAAGTACTGCGCTAACTGTGTGGCATGTATTGGTTTCTCTTATAAATTCTGATTCAGGGCAAGGAGTACACGTGGCAATGATTGTTGTTATTATTACAGCTGCCCTTTATTAGCTGCCTAGCATATGCCAATCACATTATTCATCTTATTTAATTCTCTCAACAACCCAAGAGTAAGTTGTAAAAGTCCCATTTTACAGATGAGAAGATGGAGGCTTACAGTCAGAAAGTAGGAGAGCTGAGATTCCAACTCTGGCCTTTTCAACTCCAAAGTCAAAATGCACCCTGCCTTCAACCAAAGCAATGTCTCAAACAAAGATCACTGGAATGTGAGAGAGACTGATTTCTTCTTTTTAAAATGTTTTAAATTGAAATTATGTGTATTTAAGGTGTATAGCATGATGTTTTGATATACGTATTCATAATGAACTTAGTGAACTGAGATTACTCTAGTCCAACTAGAGTTAACATCTCTTTTCACAGTTAACATTTTTGGTGGTGAGAGCACTTAAGATCTACTCTTTGCAAATTTTAAATATACAATACAGTATTATTAACTATAGTCTCCATGCTGTACACTAGATCTCTAGAACTTATTCTGTGTAACTAAAACTTTGTACACTGTAACCAAAATCTCCCATTTCCTTCACTTCCTCACCCCTTATCCAAAGAAAATGAAATTAGTATGTCAAAGAGATATCTGCCCTTTCATGTGCATTGCAACCTTATTCACAGTAGCCAAGATTGGAATCAACCTAAGGGTTTATCAGTAGATGAATGGATTATGAAGTACACAAACACAGAAGAATATTATTTGCCCTTAGAAAGGTGGATCCTGCCATTTGTAATGCGAATGAACACGGAGGACATTGTGCTAAGTGAAATACACCAGACACAGAAAGACAAATACTTCTATGTCAAATATACAAAAGTCAAATTCATAGAAACAGACTGATTTATAGCCTTGATTGTGCATCTGATGCAGCTGTGAGATTGTAACAAGCCCCTTAAGTTCTGAATCTCAGGTCTTTAGTCTGACATACAAATGATAACAATGCAGGATCCCAAAGAGGAGAGAGGCCACATACAAAAAAGCCTTCTAAGGTCATCAGTTTAATCAAACCAACAAGTATTTATTGAGCACAGTGCTAGGTGTCTTGGGAACTATAATGATGAATAGGATATCATCCTAGACATAAAGAAGCCTGAATTCTAGAAAAGACTTTAATATGAGTATACAGTTAGCTAAGTAGAAAGTGTTAAGTTTCTTAAGTTCCTGGAACGAGTCATTTCCATTTCTTCTCCAATTATAACATTTTTGATACTGAAGGAAAAAGGAGATGAAAATTGATTAGAGAAAGTTTTCCTACAGCATGTATGAAATTGTTTTAATAAAGAGGGGGAGAGGGAGTGGGAGTCAGGCTCTCTTTCCACATTACTATTAATACTTCCCTAGACCCGGTCGCTGGTGACTCAACACTGTTCTGGCTGCCCTTGGCAGGAATAGTCCTCATGGATTTATTTTTCACATAAAATTGTTCAAATACACAAGCATTAATTATGCAGATTATGTAAAAAAAAAAAAAGATAATTGTGTTACTCTTGCAGTAGGAGTGGGGTGCATTGCAGTCAGTGGATAACATCTAGTTCTAGGTGAGGGATGTCCAATTGACTGCAGGCAGTGATAGAAATGCTGACTTTTCCAAGTAAATATTGCCACTCACTCCAAGTGCACAGTCCTTAAAGCTCCTACAAATCTTAGATAACAATTTTCTGGGATGCCAACCACACTCCTTTCCCGTATCTCAGCCTGAAAGGGCAGCAAGCCTTGCCCAAGCTCTTTCTGCCATGGTTCCTTTCACCTTTGTGGCTTCCACTCTTGTATAAGTAGACACTGTAGAAATTGAGGGGAATTGTTTATGTACTTAGAAGATTTTATAGGTGTTTCCTAATTCATTCTCCTCATCAGAGGAAGCAAAGATTGCAAAATCTCTTCAAGACAACAGGTTAAAAACTGGAGAGACAGAAAAGGTACAGTGACTTATCCACCCTCATTTCAAGAATCAGTGGTGAAGACAGAGGAGAAACAAGAACAGACTTTTGTTTCCCAGGCTAACATTTAAGCCAGTAGTTTATATTATGCCTTTTTATATTAACAGTATCACCTTAACTTAGTTGGTCTTTCTGTTTCTATCCTTTTCTTCTGTTTTGAAAACTGATTAATGCAGTATGCTAACAAGTCTAACACAATGGTTCTCCCTCTACTTTCATCAATGAAATACATTCTTTAAGCTAAACCTTCTGGAATGACCAAAACCAGATAAAACATGCCAGTATAGAGCTGCTCTAGTTGGAAAGTGAGAGAGAGGCCTCAGAGGTATCCCAGGGACTCCCTAACCTGGAGCCCACAGGTAGGCCCATGTCATCTATAATTTCCTCAAATGACTTGCAATGTCAGGGGGAGGATGGGGAAGGAAACGATACTGTTCATCAGAGATGCAAAGAATCTGTGATCCCTGTGGATCAAAGGCAGCTGTCTTTTGGTTCAGCATGAAACCCATCTTATCCCCCGCTAATCGTGTATTAATAATGCTTCTGAATCAAGTTCAAGTGGTTTTGAGTTTCTAATGGCTATGCCATACTTTTGACTCTTAAGTCTCAAAAGATCAGATTCAACAGCCCAGCTATGGGCTTCTGTTAATATAATCAATAGGTAGGCATAATGGATAAGCTGCCATATTACTCTGGGACCCCAAATACATAGCAAACCCTTCTGAATCACCTCATTCCTCAATACAATTTCAATGCCATTTTTTCACTTACTTGCTCATTCATTCAATTAATATATATAGAACATTTTCTATGCACCAGGGTTTGTAGAAATGAATTAGATATGGCTGCTGCTCTGAAGAAGCTTATAGTCTAGTGAATGAATATACACTTACACTTAATATATGCCAGGTTTGCTTTTGTTTTACACATTGTATGCATTACCTCATTTAATTTTGACCACAGGAAGGTAGACACCATTATTATCTTTACTTTATAACTGAGTAAACAGTAGAGTAACTTGCCCAAAGTGGGTAATGGTTTCAATCCCAAACCATTTGCCTCTAGAGTCTACATTAATGACCAGTACCCTCTATCAGGAATGTGTAAAAGTGTTAGAAAACCTCCCAGGACATAGCTCATTGTGTCTATACAATTAGCCATAAAACTGGACCTGGCTATCCCAGAACCCAACCAAATATTCAAGTCCAACAAATGCACCTTGTTTGTCTGGCTATCCTGGGAAGTCCCTTTTAGCAAACAGAGCGAGGACTTATTAGACTCAAAGACAGAACTTCATTTCTAAATGACACGATTAAAACTAGAACAAGAGACTTAATAATAATTGTGTACAGTCAGCGAAAGCCATTAGATCATAAGGAAGGGCTGACTGTCAGTTCTACTAATGGGTTACTAGAAACCATACCTTTAATAATCTCTATTTCATCTAAGGAAGCACAAAAAAAAAAAGTAGCATTGGAGTGATAACGACTCATTAGTGACTTGAAATTGGGAGTCTGTTTCTTTGTTTTGTGTTGTGCTTATGTAGTGTTGTTCAGACAATAGAATAGATCTCGGAAAATCAAAGGATGGTCAATGGTAGAAACAAAGAGAATCCCCAGGTATAAAGGAACCAAATGGAGTTCACTAAATGAAAACCCCTGAGCATTTTGCATGAAGAATATGTAATCACCCCAGCGCCCCCCAGGACCACTCTCCTGAGGCTCACGGAGGGTTGGTTGTTCCACATGGAAGAAATGCATGAGAACAGTAAAGTGTATGCAAATTACAAGAGGGACAGACTTTCTAGCCTGAAGTCTAGAATGAAAAAATGTTAAGGTAAAAAGGGAGAAACAAATAGCTGGGTGCTAATAAAATGGACAGTTTGCCCATTGCTTCAGTGATGCCAAATGGATGAGCTAAGAAAACATGCTGTGTTCTCTCATGAAGTCCCTGATCCTCATTAAAGAAAATGGGTATGAGCTAATCAACTCTAACAACTAAGTCTGCCAGGTCCAAGCCATCTCCATCAGTTCCTTCTCCAGCTTTTATTTCTCATAACTCATTTCTAAACACGGAAACTGTTATTCCTGAGGCTTCCTTGTTCCTTTATGGATAAAGAAAGAGCTGCAGTTTAGTCTTCACAAAAGTTGCCCATAAATCCTTGAGTCATCCTTGTTTTGATTTTGTTTTGTGTTTTTCTATCCCTCGTGGTATGGATTGCATGAAATTTTCCATTTGCAAAAGGGTTTAATCAACAGTAAATGTTTTGAATCAGATGAAAAACACAAATACTTTAAGAGCTATGTATTTATTCTGTCCTGCTAGATGCAGTCATTTTATCTTGTTTCTGGAGGGCAACGCAAAGCCATAGACGCTCTAATGAATTCCTTGAAACAGGCAGGTACACTGATGGTTAATAGTAATTAATGTTTATCTTAAAATATCCCGGGTTCTTCTGCCGAATTCTTCCCCTTCTCCTTGACACATCAAAAATGTGAAATCATCTATGAGACTCTTTTATTTGTCTCTGTTTTCGGACAGCACATTTACATACTCTCAAAGGCAATCAATACCAGCAAGCCCAGGTCTTCCAAGAGTCCTTAATTATACGCCTAAGAATGCATATGTATTCACATGTAATACTTATGTTTCTTCAGTATTTCCCCCACCTTTTTAGCCGACATGTGTTAAGAGTCTTTGAAAGCGAAGAGTAATATAAAGAGAATAACAAGAAAATACACAATGTGTTGTTAAATGTGATGGCAAAATAATTTTTTTTTTTTTTTAAAAAAAGCTTCAGTCAGTATGATCAGTAAAAGGAAAAAAAAAAGACAGCCGGCAAACTGTCTATCATGTGATGAAATTTGACAGTAGGGATTATGGCTTTGATGGACCAGAACAGCTAATAGAAGAAGCTGACATTTTTGAAACCCTGCTAATTAAGGGTTCCTTCCTTAATATTAAAATAAAGTCTTTGTCTGGGTTTTATGGTTGGAGAATCAGGTGTTTTCATTAATATATGCCAGTCAGTCTTAATAAGCTTGGAGGGCAGAGGAAGTTATTATTGAGTGACCTTCTACAAAATAAGCATGTTGCTAAGGGCTCTAACCCTGCCCCGTTCAGACTGATGAATCTCATTTCCAATGCAAAAGCTTCACAAGAAATCCAAGTATTCTCTGTGCAATCACAGAAAATAATCCTTGTGTCTCTTGTAATGTCCAGAATTGCCACTTACTACACTACTACTGTACAATGAATATTACAATACATATTATTTTTCTACCACAATTGTCTACATTTCTGAATTGCCCAGAATAGGAAAACTTATTGTGAAGACACTTGTATTGAAAAGTCAGCTCATTTTAATACTTTTCAAATAGTCATCTACTCTGTTCATGAATTATAATGCTCAGAATACATCTGACAATACTGGCTTTGAAAAGGAGATATGTCTATATTATTACATATTCATTTTCAAATAGATTTCAAACAGATTTTAAACCATTCATTGAAATTCATTGAAATGATAAATTCACAGTTGGATTTTGATTGACTCTTAATCCAATTTTACTTTTGATAAGTTTTCACCCCTCTCTTCCCACCCACTCCCAACCTTTCTCAACCAATGCATTTTTGCTCTTCTGTTGGCTTTTAAGGCAAAACTGAAGGGGTTTGGTAAAACTGGAAGGTTTTGATAACCACATGTAAAGCTTGTAAAAATGAATTGGTAAATTTAATTAAATTCAGAAGGCACAACCCTATAGGTGATTTTTCTGGCTGATTTCCAATGTATCAGTGCTGTCTTACAGAAGCAAGGTTTTTGGTAGCCGGCTGTTGGTTCACAACCTAAAGCAAAACTTTGAAAGAGTCTTTCAGTTACTAAGCCATACCAACGTATCTAGACAGCATGGAAATGCGCAGTTAGACAAGGTATTTGGTGTTGGGATAGTAGATCACACAGGTTGAGGTTTTGTGGTTGCCCAGTTAAAAGAGCATTACTGAAATACTCTTCACCTTGAGCTCTTTCTACCTGCCCTAGGAAGAAAAGTTGGTTAGCACCACTGTTGTTGGACTTGTGGTTGAGTAAAAAGACAACAACCCTACTGGGAGAAGAAAGAAGCTAGATTAAAAATTCCAAAGTGTGGTTCCATATGAAATTTAAAGTAGTTTTTTCTAATTCTGTGAAGAAAGTCAGTGGTAGATTGATGGGGATAGCATTGAATCTATACATTATTTTGGGCAGTATGGCCATTTTCACAATATTGATTCTTCCTATCCATGAGCATGGAATGTTTTTCCATTTGCTTGTGTCCTCTCTTATTTCCTTGAACAGTGGTTTGTAGTTGTCCTTGAAGAGGCCTTTCACATCCCTTGTAGGTTGTATTCCTAGGTATTTTATTCTATTTGTAACAATTGTGAATGGGAGTTCACTCATGATTTGGGTCTCTATTATTGGTGTATAAGAATGCTTGTAATTTTTGCACATTTATTTTGTATCCTGAGACTTTGCTGAAGTTGCTTATCAGTTTGAGGAGATTTGGGGCTGAGATGATGGTTTTTTTTTTTTTTTTTTTTCTTTCTTTTCTTTCTTTTTTTTTTTTTTTTCCACGCAGGCTGGAGTGCAGTGGTGCGATCTCAGCTCACTGCAAGCTCCGCCTCCTGGGTTCACACCATTCTCCTGCCTCAGCCTCCTGAGTGGGGTTTCTAAATATACAATCATGTCATCTGCAGACAGACAATTTGACTTCCTCTCTTCCTATCTGAATACCCGTTATTTCTTTCTGTTGCCTGATTGCCCTGGTCAGAACTTCCAATACTATGTTGAACAGGAGAGAGAGCATCCTTGTCTTTTGCCAGTTTTCAAACGGAATGCTTCTAGCTTTTGCCCATTCAGTGTGATATTGACTGTGGGTTTGTCATAAATAGCTCTTATTATTTTGAGATACATTCCATCAATACCTAGTTTATTGAGCATTTTTAGCAAGAAGGGGTATTGAATTTTATCGAAGGCCTTTATCTGTTGAGATAATGAGGTTTTTGTCATTGGTTCTGTTTATGTGATGAATTATATTTATTGATTTGTGTATGTTGAACCAGCCTTGCATCCCAGGGATGAAGCCAACTAGATCGTGGTGGATAAGCTCTTTGATGTGCCGCCGGATTTGGTTTGCCAGTACTTTATTGAGGATTTTCATATCGATGTTCATTAGAGATACTGGCCTGAAATTTTCTTTTTTTGTTGTTGTTGTGTCTCTGCCAGGTTTTGGTATCAAGATGAGTTAGGGAGGAGTCCCTCTTTTTCTATTGTTTGGAACAGTTTCAGGAGGAATGGTACGGGCTCCTCTTTGTACCTCTGGTAGAATTCAGCTGTGAATCCATCTGGTCCTGGGTTTTTTTGTTTGTTTGTTTTGGTTTTTTTTTTTTTTTTTTTTGGTTAGTAGGCTATTAGTTACTGCCTCAATTTCAGAACTTGTTATTGGTCTATTCAGGGATTCTACTTCTTCCTGGTTTAGTCTTGGGAGGGTGTATGTGTCCAGGAATTTAACCATTTCTTCTAGATTTTCTAGTTTATTTGCATAGAAGTGTTTGTAGTATTTTCTGATGGTAGTTTGTATTTCTGTGGGATCACTGGTGATATCCCCTTTACCATTTTTTATTGCATCTATTTGATTCTTCTCTCTTTTCTTCTTTATTAGTCTGGCTAGTAGTCTATTTTGTTAATCTTTTCAAGGAAAAACAAGCTCCTGCATTCATTTATTTTTTGAAGGGTTTTTCATGTCTCTCTCCCAAAAAAAGAGCCCATGTAGCCAAGACAATCCTAAGCAAAAAGAACAAAGCTGAAGACATCATGCCACCTGACTTCAAACTATACTACAAGGCTACAGTAACCAAAACAGCATGGTACTGGTACCAAAACAGATATACAGATCAATGGAACAGAACAGTGGTCTCAGAAATAATGCTGCATATCTACAACCATCTGATCTTTGACAAACCTGACAAAAGCAAGCAATGGGGAAAGGATTCCCTATTTAATAAATGGTGTTGAGAAAACTGGCTAGCCATATGCAGAAAACTGAAACTGGACCCCTTCCTTACACTTTATACAAAAATTAACTCAAGATGGAATAAAGACTTAAATGTAAGACCTAAAAGCATAAAAACCCTAGAAGAAAACCTAGGCAATACCATTCAGGACATAGGCATGGGCAAAGACTTCATGACTAAAACACCAAAAGCAATGGCAACAAAGCCAAAATTGGCAAATGGGATCCAATTAAACTAAAGAGCTTCTGCACAGCAAAAGAAACTACCATCAGAGTGAACAGGCAACCTACAGAATGGGAGACAATTTTTGCAATCAGTTCATCTGACAAAGAGCTAATATCCAGAATCTACAAGGAACTCAAATTTACAAGAAAAAAAAAAAAAAAAAAACCATCAAAAAATGGACAAAGGCTATGAACAGACACTTCCCAAAAGAAGACATGTATGCAGCCAACAAACATATGAAGAAAGGCTCAATCAACATCACTGGTCATTAGAGAAATGCAAATCAAAACCACAATGAGATACCATCTCACACCAGATAGAATGGCGATTATTAAAACGTCAGGAAACAACAGATCCTAGTGAGGATGTGGAGAAATAGAAATGCTTTTACTCTTTTGGTGAGAGTATAAACTAGTTCTACCATTGTGGAAGACAGTGTGGTGATTCCTCGAGGATTTAGAACCAGAAATACCATTTGACCCAGCAATCCCATTACTGGGGATATACCCAAAGGATTATAAGTCATTCTACTATAAAGACACATGCACACATATGTTTACTGCGGCACTATTCACAATAGCAAAGACTTGGAACTGACCCAAATGCCCATCAGTGATAGCCTGGATAAAGAAAATGTGGCACATATACACCATGGAATACTATGCAGCCATAAAAAGGATGAGTTCATGTCCTTTGCAGGGACATGGATGAAGCTGGAAACCATCATTCTCAGCAAACTAACACAGGAATGGAAAACCAAATACCACATGTTCTCACTCATAAGTGGGAGTTGAACAATGAAAACACATGGACACAGGGAGGGGAACATCACACACCCGGGACAGCCAGCAGGTGGGAGGCTAGGGGAGGGATAGCATTAGGAGAAATACCTAATGTAGATGACATGTTGATGGATGCAGGAAACCACCATGGTACGTGTATACCTTTGTAACAAACCCGCATGTTCTGTACATGTATCCCAGAACTTAAAGTATAATTTAAAAAAACAAACAAACAAAAAACATGATGACTTTGAACAGACCTTTTCCATAAAAGGTGACATTCAGTAATTGCATTGTTTGTAACTCAAAGGATAAATGCTTGAGGGAATTGCAACCCCATTCTCCATGATATGCTCATTTCACATTGCATGCCTGTAGCAAAACATCATGTGCACCCCATGAATATATACATTTACTCTGTAGCAACAAAAAAATTTAAAAATCATTTTAAAGGTTTTTTTTAAAGTTAACACTCAAACCCACTGCTTAAAAAGACTTACAAATAAATTCTTCAGAATTAAACTTCAAAAAAAAAAAAAAAAAAGATTCCAAAGTGTGGTCAACAGAGCAAATCCTGTCTCTAATTAATTAATTAAAATTCCAAAATACACCATAGGTTTTGTGTTCACCTATTGGGGGAAAAAAAAAAATCATCCACCGTAAACTGAGATCATTCCAGTGTGGCATATACAGGAACAAATGAGATAAAAATCATGGGTCCAGGGCTTAAATATATAGGACAAGAAGTTAGCTCAAAGTGTGCCAATTATCTAGGCCTGTGTCTACAATGAGACAATTGTCCTTGAGGTACCAACCTGAGAAGAAAAATGAGATATGACATTTCCTATAAATGATTACTTGAACCTGTTCTTTAGTATTTTAAAAGGAAGCGGAAAACGGTTAATGAACACTAGCATGGATCTATCTCTTTAGGGCCTAAATCAATCACTTAGTGTTTATTGAACCTCTGCCTAATGCTTCCCCAACATCCTAGGCTTAATCCAAGAACAGTGTAATATACCACCCCTGCTCTTATAAGCTCCTAGTGCAGTTAAAACCCTATTGTGTCCTGGATTGCTCCCATCTTTTCATCTAAGCCACCTGTCCTTTTTCATTCTTTTCTGTGAGGAGTCAGAATGGGAGTTGCTGTCCCAGATACTTTTGGTTCACAACCACCTCTGGGTGCAGACATACTAGTGCTAGTCAATGTGTGAATCGTGAACTAGCAGGTTCAGCATCACCCAGGAACTGCCTAAATGCAGAATGTTGGCCCCTACCCCAGATCTCTGGAGCCAGAATCTCTGGGAGTCCATGCTGCATTTTAAGGAAATTCTAAAGAATCTGGAGAAATCTGAGAGGCAGTGATCTACAGTACTTATGTCAAAAATTAAGCGTCTACTACATTGTGTTGTCATATATTTTTCTCATATTATTTGACTTTGTATGTGTTTTTCTTATCTCTCCAAAGTGGACTGTAAGCTACTTGGGGGCAGGTGCTGAGTTGTAATGTTTCTTGTAATTCCTAAAATCCCAAATACAGTGTGTTACAGAGAGAGTAAATGATCAATAAATATATGATTGACTAATTAAATGTACTATTTCAGTTCTTTTATTCCATGGACAATTCTTTATTTCTGTTATCTTTTACTATCTCATACCTCTTCCCTTTCATGTCATTTTCATGTTCTACTCCAAGAATTCTTGCTTTTAGATCATCACTGTTCAACAGAAACATATTGCAACCCACATGGGTAATTTTAAATTTTCCTAGTAACCACATTTTAAAAAGTAAAAACAAGTGAGAAGAATTTTAATTATTTGCTATTTTATTCAGTTTCACATATCTAAAATATTATTTTAGCATGCAATCAATATAAAACATATGACGGTTTGCATTCTTTATATTTTTGTACAAAGTCTTTAAAACCTGGTGTTAATGTATACTTATAGCATATTACAAATCAGAGCCGCCACATTCCAAGCGCTCAGTAGCAACACCTGACTCGCGCCTTCCATATTGGGCAGCACAGCTCTAGAGACTATTCCTGGATAAACAGCAAAGGTGCCTGAAGCTCCTGAAATAAAACACCAGATTACATGTGTGTTATTATAGCATTGTCTGGTGAGACAAGACATAGAACCTATCAGGTTCTCAAAAGGGTTTGCTCCCTCACGACCACCATAGTCCTCTCAAAATACCCTAAGATATACAGGCAGGCTTTTAGCCTCTGGAATGAGTCATTTCTTTTGACCCATTTTTTTCTGCATGCCAGTTCTATTTACATTCTCTATCCGAGACTAACTCAGTCTGTTATTAAACAGTTGTGAATTTAACTTATTCCTTTAAAATAGCACCTAGAGAGTGTTCAGGGTATTGACTTGCTTTCATAGAAGATAACCTCAAACACTACCACAGTTAGTAGTTACAATAGCCAAAATAAAAATAGCAGTATATTAGGCCTTTTTCTTATGGTAATTCACTAGAAATAAATTATGCAGCATGGCCATGGTGCCCACATGGTATTCGGGAGGGTCAGTGATTAATCATGGCATGATGAATTTTATTCCTTCTTGTTCTCCTTTTGGATTAACTCCCCAGGTAATTTCTTAACATGGGCTAACCACCCATATTCTACAGTGGCTAAAATATTTTAGGATACTTTGTGGTTTTCTAAGATTTTTTTTAAGTTCTGGGGTACATGTGCAGGATGTGCAGGTTACAGAGGTAAACATGTGCCATGGTGGTTTACTGCACCTATCAACCCATTAGATAAGATTTTTAAAGACCCCTCATGGGGACATGGAGAAGGAGAGCCAGTTGTTTCAAATACAGCAGCGACAGCATTAACATGATGCTGCAGTCCAAGCAAGATCCTCCTTTGGTTTTGCTTTCTCTTAAAGAGTTCTTGAGGTGTACAAACAAATTATCTTTGTTAAATCTTTCTGGTTTTGCTGTTGTTTTTTTCACCCAACAGTATCAGTTAAACATTGTGACTCAACTCCTGGTGGGAAGTGCTGTTGCTGATCTTCCACTATACAGTAGCCCTTTGAAAACACTCAGGAATGACTAATTGTATGTTTTGTGCATTTTATTATTTATTATTATTTGGGTGTGTAATTGTTATATGGGTGCATTAAGCATATCTAAGGTTTTAGTCATATAAACCACATTATTTTACCGTGACCAGAGTAAAATTACTTTGTAGCTTTCAAAACATAAATGGAAAAATCATCCCCAGAATTATTATAGTTTTCCTAATCCAGTTACCTTTCCTTAAAATATAAGAGCTGGGCTGGCGAGCTGGCTCATGCCTGTAATCCCAGCACTTTGGGAGGTTGAGGCAGGCCGATCACTTGAGGCCAGCAGTTTGAGACCAGCATGGCCAACATGGCAAAACCCCGTCTCTACTAAAAATACAAAAAAAATTAGCCAGGCACAGTAGCTCATACCTATAATCCCAAATAACTACTCCAGAGGCTGAGACTGGAGGATCGCTTGAGCCTGGGAGGCGGAGGTTGCAGAGAGCTGAGATCACGCCACTGCACTCCAACCTGGGTGACAGGGCGAGACCCTGTCTCAAAATAAAATGGCTGTTTAGAATCAGGGAAATATTTAAATTTCAATCTTGCAAGCATTTTCCACTCTTTCTTGTTCATGTAATCAAAGAAGAAGGACAAAATTCACTATGAGAACAATAATAAAAATTGAGATGTATTGACACTGAAGTCTGGCTATGCATAACACACATCTCAACACATATCCAGCTTTAAATGACAAATACTGAAACATGTAAAATTTGAGGATAATGGATTAACTATGCCAATATCAAGTATTTTATGTTGATTGGTGTCCTTATCACCAAGGTAATGAAGAAGCTTTGAAAGTGACATCTTACTATTCATTTGATCTCCAGAAAAAAGGAGACTGACTTCAGTTACTTTTAAGATTGTTAATGTTTCTTTCTTGGCATCGTTTCACTTTTTGCTATGATGTAACCTCTAATGGCATCCTTTTTCCTTCTCAGCACTGTGATAAATACTAAAAAGTTGGCCTTTTCTCCCCTACAGACACTTGAAAAATTTAAAACTATAGGAACCTTGTAAAACAAGGTTTTAAAATTTCTTGATTTAGTCACTTTCACAAATCCCTGGGCTCATTCCTGTGATGTAATATCCCCACAGTATTAAGGCATTCTCTAGGTTCTTCTTTTAACTGATGTCTCTTAAGGAAAAGAAAAGGATATTGACACATCAATACTGTTCTAAAACCACTGCTTCCATAGTATGGTGTGATGGAGGTATACCTGATCTAAGATTACAAGAAAGAATGAAATACAGCATATAATTTATTCTTAGAACAAAAATGGGGGAGACCTTCAAAGAGTTTGTGGATCTGTTTTATACACAGACTATTTCTAGAAGTATTTAAACGTGCTGACTTCCAAATAACTGTGCCCGTCTCAATTAGTAGCTGCAGTTTGTTCTTTATTTCCTCTTTGACTCTATTTCCCCGACAATCTGCTTTTTTCTTTTTCTTCTCTGAGAACTAGGAGATCCACTGATCCCCTGGAATTATCTTCTGGCACATCTTAATCAAAGTTCAGAACTAGTTATGCAGTATCTCTTGTTTTTGTTTTTTTGAGGGTTTGTTTTTGTTTTTGTTTTTTTGAGACGGAGTCTCACTCTTGTCGCCCAGGCCGAAGTGCAATGTCATGATCTCAGCTCACTGCAGCCTCTGCCTCCTGGGCTCAAGCAATTCTCCTGCCTCAGCCTCCCATATGCAGTGTCTCTTTGGGTGCTGCTGTTGGAATTCTCAAGTCAGGCATGCCAGGGGTGATAGAAAAATGTATGTAAAACAAAAAAATGTACTTCATGGATTCCCACGGGAGTCAAAATGTTCATTTTTGAAGATAAAATAAACACATGATGTGGTATCTTTTAGCTAAAATTCTTCTAAGGGAAGCCTCTGTTAATATATCTGTAGAAAGAGAGTGGATTCGTGTTCTTATTTGATGACACTGGAAGGATTTTTCATTCTATCTCATCGTTCTGATATAGAACCTTTCTTCTTGTTCTACTAATTTATACACGTATTTCTGTAACAGACCCAATGCTTTTATGCGTTTTTCTTCAGATAAGTCAGCAAATACATAGAATGAGACAGAGCAGTAAAGAACATCAAGTTTCTGTCAAAACAGTTCATAAATATTCAGTGGAATTCTGCAACATGTAGGAAGTTATGAAGATGGCATTAAGATACCAGTAAATCCAAAGAAAACCTATGCTAATCAAGCTATCATATCTTATTGTATTTTATTCTCTTATCACTTTATTATCCTTCAATAATATAAATGTGACCCCCCCCCAAAAAAAAAAAAATACAAATCCTGAACTGCTGTGGCGAGATAGAACTTCCACCTCATCCTGGGGCAGGATTTTCTAACCGGGATGTCAGGGTCTCTGGGGTAGATCTGAAAGCCTCACCTGGGAGTTTCGTTTCCGGGCCACTTACCACAAACAGAGTCCTCTCTCAGGAATGGCCTTTTATTCAGATATTACTAGCATTCCCTAAGGGAGTGGAGCCTGGATGCAAAAGGACTCCTGAGAAAGAGGTTAACTAAGAGCCCCTGCGGTAACCTCAATGCCCTCAAAGTATTTTTTAATAGCAGCCTTACAAAAGGTTTATGACATTCTACCTTAAATAGGTTTTAAATGACCCTTTCTATTGATAAAAATCAACTTTGTATTGTTTCTAAGACTGAAATAGTCTAAAAGAAAGAAATATCTTGAAAACAGATGTATGGCCTTTCTTTATCAAAGTATTCTCTTAAGTTGTTCCAATATGGAGATGACTTACAAGATCACTGCCTACTCCTCATCTGCACCAAACCCCTCCAATCAAAGAAGGACTGAATTCAATGAGTTGCACTGTTAGTACATCACTCTAGTTAAAAAGTATTGCTCACTCCAGGGGGCCAAGCAAAGGCTATTGACATGCTTGCTTGATGTATGAAAAGACAAATTAGTCCCCCATCCTATCTACCAGCAGGGTACAGTGACCTGACATGGAAAAGTCAACTCAAACCACTGTATAATATATTTACATTTTTTTCCAGGAAACTTCAGAGTTACCAAATCAGCTGTGTCTAGTGTGCAAATTACATGCAAGCTAACAGAATGTGAAATAAATTTGACAAAGGCTGTGTGGTTTAGCTTGACTATAGGATATGCTGGATGGCACAAGTGACTATGGCTTGTCCTGGAGGAATCTATGGTAACACTGGGCAAAAGGCAGGAAAAAAAGAGTTTAAACAAAATCCTGTTTCTGGATGTGATTATTTATTACTTGTTGCCTATTTACTGCCCCTGATGCATTCTCAGCTGTTTTGTAATACACTAAGCAACATGAGAGAGTAAGTTCTCTTCTAGAGTTATTCAGCTGTAGTAAAGTTAGACCAAGTGGGTGAAGTTGGAAACAGTCATGCTTCCTTCTTCTTCTGCTAGAGAAACAGTTCAAAGATCAATGGGTCTGTTATCTTGAGTTTCATAAACAGAACATGGATTTTTGAAGTTCTCACAGTTGCCTTAGAATGCAATTTGCACTAATCAGAAATACACATTATTGGAGGGGGGAAAGCTCTACTTTTCCATTAGATCATAATTAAGGATTGAAGATAGGACCAATAATTAACATAAAATGAAATTTCTCTAAATTTCTACTATTGGTGATTTGAAGGGAGAGTTACGAACAAATATTAATTTTTATGGAACTATGTTACAGGTCAGATCCTGAGGACGTAAGGGTGTGAACACTGGAAACTAACCAGTTAAACAGAGTTTTGCCATAGATTGGAAACAAGTGGATTATGAAAGATGGACACTATTCTCTTAAACAGTTTCTTAAAACCTGTCCCTTCCTGGCACTTACACAATCCCATCCTCAGTTAAGCTCAAGGACTTAATGTGAATAAATATATTATGATGCTATATTATAATACATTTTAAGGAGTAAATAATGTTATCATTACAATGCCATTATAGTAACATAAAAGAACCAACTTAAACTTTTCCAAATCAAGTACAAGTAAAAGAAAATTTTTTTCAGGCGTAAATATCCATTCTTTATTCATTCAACAAAACATTTGTAATATAGCTACTAAATATAACAGACTATTCCTAGTTCTCAGCAGGCACATGTTTTGGAAGAGGTGGTAACTGAAGATTTAAAGGTACCTAATTAGCATTGGATTGGAGCTTTATTTGTTTTTCCATCCTGAAGCTAACATGAAGTAATGTCTGTTCATCAAGCAAAAAATTCTCCGTCTTGCTGTCTGTAGTCTATTTTGAGGCACAGAATTTAGTGGCAGGAAACATGAGTTCTAGTCTGTCTCACCTGGTGAGTATCCATAAGAGAGAAAAAAAAATCAGACAAGGGTTTAGTGGGAAAAGTGGTGGACTGAGAATTAGACAGTTGGGCTCACAGCCCTGTTTCTACCACTAAACAGCTGGGTAAACTTAAACATGCATTTGAACTTCTCAGAACTGTAGGGCTTTTTCCCATTAAGTAAGGAGATATTAAAAGATGGTTTTTAAGGTGTCTTCTGGCTCTAAAATTTAAGTGAAATGAAGTCAAAGCAGTATGAGAAATGTTGAAAGTGTTAGATACATGTAAGATGTGATGATAATGATGATGACGACTCAGGTGCATATATAAGTTGACCTTTGTCTAATCCTACCTCTATTTTGGTTTAGTGTACCTCCTTTAGTGCCTTGTTTTGGCCCAAGAATTCCATGGCAAAACATCTCCAGCTCCAGGGGATTGGCAGGCTGCCTGCCCTCAGCCTCCTCCCTTCATGGTGCTCAGTGTTCTTTCCTGAATAAAGCAAGCTGAAGCACAGGGGAATTCAGAGGTCTCTGCTTAGCCTCTATGGCTGCCAGTACTACTACCTGAGGGGTGATAGGTCAAGTGGGCTTTGAACCAAATTCTGTTTCCACCCTTGGCCTTTTCCAGTATTCAAGTTCTTTTGTAAACGGGACATGATCATACCAGTTCAAAAGATTGTTATGAGGATTAATCAAAGCAAAGCACAAAAATTAATACTTTTTGCACGTAGTAGGTAACTGCCAGTATTGTTATTAAGGCTGAAAGCATGTATCACCCCTGCTGTACAGTGATGTCCCAAAGTGAGGAAACAAAGGTACACAATAATATACATTTCTTCATGTCATTCATCCTGATCCACCAAACAGCAACAACAACAAGACGTGTTTGTGGTGCTTATTTCTCACAAAGTGATTCCTTCTGCATAGTTTCATTGGATTTTCAAAATTAGGCTGAGAGGCAGGTAAACCAAGTCTTGTTTTCTTCCCAGCTCTCGGGGCCACAGACTTGCACCATTCCCAAGAAACAAAACTCCAGGGGAGCATCCATGTGGAATACAATGTGGGTGGTTCTCCTAGGGCCCTGCAGAGCAGCAATGCTGCCACTTTTAGAAGAGGAAACTGAAGCCCAGGGAGGTTAAATTAATTGTCCAAGGTCGCACAGCTGAGGAGGAAGATTCCGATCTTGAAGTCAGGTTATGACTCCAAGTAGCGGGGCTTTCCTCCACACTGCGCAGCCTTAACTACAGTATACATATAAACACTATATTAATGTCAAACTCTCAGTGCCCACCTCGCCCTCATCATTAAGCTTTGAGGTATGTTGGAGGTATGTTGGTGGGAAATCCCATGAAGCCACAGGGAAAAAAAGTCCTCACCGTGCCCTAGTGCTCTGTGGCACATCAATACTCAGTCCTGCCCTAGATGTGCCATACTCCAGACATTATTTGATGGGAAGGAAGTATCTGCACATCCAAGCAAATCAGGATGTGGAGAGAGTGGCCAGTTTCTGCTCTCTGTAAGACTGGTTTACATGAATATTCAATAACCAGCTCCCCTAAAAATATCTATTTTATCTCCCATTTGTGTTGTCATCCTATCACAATCTATGGTCGGTGCCAAAAGGCACACTGAAGTATTAAAGAAAAAAATCAGTTGGAGAAAAGTGACAGAAATATTTATGAAAGTGCTGTAATTGGACTCCATGCAAAACGAGAGTGACTTCCTCATATTTACTAATCTCCAAACAAAATAACCATCAAGAAATATTAAAACACACATTTTATTAGTTTCATTTAATGTCTTAATTGCTCAAAGTCAGTTTACCCATTTATTACTGTGTGAAGTGCTTAGAGGCAAGGCGCACATTAAAGGGATTATTTCCATGTAATCCCCCCCTCCCAGAGGGTAAGAGCTGATCACTGTGAATCCCTTTACGCTCTGTAACAATACCAGACGGAGGAAATGGGGATGTAAAATGATATAGTCAGTGGTGGGGTGATACAGTAGGAGAGTGCAATTTAATAGCAAGAGAAAAGTACCTCATTTTCCGTAAAAGTTATGCGAGCCTTTTTCAGGAATAGCCATTAACCAAACTGAATTTAGCCTCCTGTTTTTCTGACTTATACCTATGTTAATTGATAGATGTTGAAGATCTGCAGCCTGTTAAGATGTTAATCAAATGGAGTCTGGGAGTAGATGTGATCATGTTATTGGGACTTGGAGTTCTGGGGACAAGAATTGCTCTGAGTATTACACTCTCTGTGACAGTTTTTCCACCGCCAGTCTTCCTTCTGGGCATGAAAGGGTGCAGGCACGCAGGTGGAATCTGGAGGGATGCTGAAAATTATCCTGGAAAGGGAAATGAGGTAGGCAGGGGTTCTAGGTAAATATCCACCAAGAAACTTGTGACAGTCTGAAGCTCTGGCAGCTTCCATGGTATGTCATAGCTGGCCTGAAACCATTGCACTCCAGAGGACCGGGAAACCCATTAGTGACCTGGGAAAGAGCTTTTGCTTGTCCTATTGCTGACACATCTCTCCCCGTTGTATGTTAGGAGCATTACCACTATTCTTAGGAGATAAAACTTAGAGCATTAGAGGAGTACAGAGGTAAGGTCAGTCCTTACCAGCGATTTCTGCCCCCGCAGGCGGCGCATGACCCAGATGCAGTAGTCATGCCTGACAGCATTAAAATACTCAGTGCCTCTATTTCAGGCTGAAACAGTTCTAATATTTGATATTCATTCTCTGCCTTTAGAGTTAGCCTGATTCAAAGAGTACACAAAATAAAACATTTTTTTAAAAAGCCCTCAAGGAGATTTGTACTATGTATCCTATTAGATTGAAGGCAAAACAAGCTGATTGCAGCAGAAAAAAAAAATATGGCTGCTTCAGACCCCAGCTGACCTCTTTTATATGGAAAATCCCTCATACGATTATAGAGCTAATGAGTAATTTTTAATGAAAACATTATGCCTTTGCATATATTTGTAAGCAGCCCTTCTTACATTTAAATTTACATGGAAATCAGATGATATGTATAAAAACACATCTTGGAAATCTGTGTATTTTAAGGAAAATACTCGACTGCTATCTCTGGCTGTTTCTATAGCTGTTCCTATCCAAAGCCCAAACTTCTCAATAAGAAAACTGTAGAATTCAGTCAATCATCTGGTTGACACCAAACATGCAAGTCTTTGATGATGCGTGGATAAAACAGTTGAATACGAGGCAGACTCGTCCACATTTCACAGAATGTTTTGGCTTTATGCAAACAACAGCGTGTGAGGGAAAAAAAAAAAAAAAAAAACTGAGCATAACAATTGCTAAATAAATACATGTGAAAACATCTTTCTCTTTCACCTCAAGAATCCTTAAGTATTTGAAGATGAAGACAGAACCAGGATTGTTTCTGGGACCTGGATGTATTTTCTTTTCTACTCAGAATCTGAATCACTGTGTTGAATTTGAAAATGGAGAAGCCTATGTAATGCCTTTCCTTCCTACCCTTTCTCTCCCCCTCTAGGTGGAGCTGACAGGCAGCAGTGTCTTTGACTATGTCCACCCCGGAGACCACGTGGAGATGGCTGAGCAGCTGGGCATGAAGCTCCCCCCTGGGCGGGGTCTCCTGTCGCAGGGCACTGCTGAGGATGGAGCCAGCTCAGCATCTTCCTCCTCTCAGTCGGAGACCCCCGAGCCAGGTGGGAATTGCAAACCCAATGTGTGGGTTGGTGGGCAGGACCTTTGCCAAATGAGTGTGCTCAAGTTACCCATGTGAAGAGACTATAAATAGGTCTAAGGGTATTTAACAATTCCATGCAGCTTCCAGTCCCGTGCAGTAATTAAATAAGGAAGAGATTTGAAAATAAGGAGACATTTTAATAAGTATAATCCAGAGATCTAATTTCAGTTGAACAATACATGTAGAAGGTACTAGTTCCTTTAGTTTCTCTTTCAAATTACTAGAGGGAAAAGCTTCCGATTTGGAATACCCTCTTCATTTTATTGTTACCATGGCTAAATGTAATGCATTTATTTATTATTCAGCAAAATCTATGGCAGAGGCATTCCAAATATTAGCTTGTGGAGAATTAAAAGTATTAGGGACTTGCAGAAATCTTGGTTTCTTTATTTTTTTTTAAGCATCAGAAGGTACTTGAAAGATGTGAACGATAAATTAAGGCTAAAAAGAAAACAGAAATGGCTACATTTTAAACTGCCTTTCTACCCTCAGTATTTAATTAGATCAATTGTATAGAGGAATGAACAGAGGTGACATTCCTCATTGGGATTCCTTCCAGGACTCTTATAGACTTTGCATTCAGAATGTTCCCATTTTCATTGTGTTGTACTGATGATAATTTAAGTATTAGGGGAAAATCCATTTATAAATTAAACAAAATGACTTGATATCCATCAGTCCCCTAGTTCATCAAGCTGTTCAAACACGGGGAAGATTGGCTGGTCGGCCTGGGTCTTCCGAGAGCGCTGGTAATTAGATCTGCGAAGGATTTATTCTTTGCTGATTGGGGCTTTAAATTAATTGAAGTTCCACATTTGTGGTTTTGTCCTTTTTGTACTTTTTTAGAGGAGATATTTCATATTCTTGTGTGGTGGAGTGCTTGGCCAAGCAGCAGTGGTTTAAATGTTAATTTTTCTCATGAGAAGTTTAAGATTTTTTAATGAATCAAGGCCTGATTTGAAGTGCAAAGTTGTATTTACTTACTTGGAAAATTATTTTTTCACTCTTCAAAGATGCTTGTACTTTACTTGATCTGTTGTTTTAAAATAGATTCGTAATACAAAAGCATTTTATTAGCAAGAAAAATAGAAAAACCTATGTTAAGATTAACGTTAAAATAACTCATCGTACTTCCAAGAAAATTATTTGGCCTGCCTAGAAGTAATCACAATGTTTCCTCACACAGAAGGAAAAAAAAAAAATTGAGAAGTATTTAATCCATTTTCCTCAGTGAAGTTAACTGTAGTTTCTAGGGCATTCATTATTCTTAGCATTGGTGATCATCCTTCTCCAGTGAGCCCCACACATGAGAAAAGAGAATATTTAAGATTATTCTTTACCTTTTAAAAATGAAAATATTTTTGTTCAGGTGGGGAAGTGATATATTCTTATACCATAACTCACTGACTTTACTGGGCAGATATGTCAGTGAGATAATTGGGACTGTTTTTTAGTCAATAGAATGTTCCTATCTGGGCATATTTGAGAAACAGCACATGCAAATGGTTTTCTCCTCTTTAATCCTGATGTTGGATTGGAGAACCTCTTCCTCATGACTCAAACACACAGCATGACAGAATTTAAGTTTCTAAGCCTTTGTATGAGGGAAGGTCTTGGAAAAGTTTGTTTCCTTGAATCACAAATGCTCAAGTTTCATGATCCTTTTATCCAACCTCCAACATACGCAGCCAACTCTCTACAGCAAAACCAGCAGGTAACCTTTCCAGTCCCTGCTAGATCCTGCCCCGATAGGAAGCTCATGAACTTGCAAGGCTGCCCACTCCATTGTTGAGTAGTTCTCATAGTTATTCCTGACAGGGAGCCCAAATATACTTCACTGCAACTTCCCACTGATCCAAGGTCTGTTCTCTGGGACCACATTTCTGATTTGCTCCTTCTTCCCTATCATAGCTTCTCATATATGTGAAGTCAGACACATCAGATCCCCCCTTCCTCCTGCCATCCTTCTCCTTTCCAGGTCAAACAGTGCTAATTCCACAACCCTTATTCAATGGCTTGTGCCTAACGGCCTCACCATCCTAGTTATCCTGCCCTGGCTGTACTTCCGTTTGTAGGGAACCCTGTAAAAACATGGTGAAGAGAAGAGCACAGCCCTCTAGATATATTCTGATTAGTGCAAAGCAGAGGAACTGTCACCTTTCTCAGGATAGGCTACTATGCTTCTCTTAATGCAGCCTAAGGTTAAGTTTGGTCTTCTCGGAAGCTAGATCATGCTGTCAATTCATACTGAGCTTGATGTCTCCCCAAATGCATGTTGACAGTGAGACTTTGGGAGGAAAAACAAATCCATAGCCTGTAAACCAGTTCTGCTAGAGTATCCTAGGCTAGAGTCTAAATACAACAGCAAGCCCAAATAAATATGTCAATATAAGAACTCTCATAAATCCCATGCCTTCTATGAAGCCCTAGCAAGCATAAAATAACCCTAGGTACACTAGTAGAACACAGTTCTTACAGATTATTACTTCTAGATTATAGGAGAATATATATCTCCTTCAACTGTTAACTCTCTCCTTTAAAGTTACTCTATCATTTAACATTGAAGTGTGATTGAAAGACACTATAAATTTACTTAGGTTTCCTTCACCAGCCTTCCTTTAGCCATCCTTGCTGCTGAGGTTGAAAACTCTGCCTTCCACATCACTTAACTTGGGCTCATTAGCTACACTCGCATAAGAAGAGGCTCTCTTCCTTGATGGTGAATGTGACTCACCGGTAGAGAACATTAAGCTACCTTAACCTTCAAAGTCTGCAGTGTTAGTTATTTTCTACCTTTGGCTTAAAAAAGCAATTAGATTGACTGCTCAAATACTGAAAAGCAGTGTAGGGTGCTACCTTGAATGAAATATCTTCACTAATGCAGATGATCGCTCCAAGGGAATTACTTTAAAAGTTCATGTCAGGCACTACATCACAAAGCTGCTTATGTTTCTTAAAAGCTGAAAGAATTTTAACAAGATTTCCTAGTTCTTAATAACATGAAGGAACGTTTTTGAAGACTGTTGTTCATTGCATCATAATCTCTTAAACTCTGATAAAACACAGATTCTTTTTGAAATAATGGTGTAATTTAGATGGAAAAGGGATATTGATATATGGTTATTATGAAAGTGAAAGGACTATTAGGTATAGAATTTTCCAGAAGCCCTGATATGTTCAGCATAGCATCACTAAATGACTGAACTCTAAATAACATTTGGCATTATAATAAAGGAAATAAGTGACTAAACCGGCCAAAGAGGCAGTGATCCTATGCCACAATAGGAATTCTGTTTCTTTGAACTGCCAGCCCTGAGATTGTCTTGTCCTGACTCAGGCTCAGGATAATGGAGGAGAAAAAAAGATCCGTTGATTGTACAGCAAACCCAAATAAATATTTTATATGTATGCACATTTTTTAACAGTTTAGTCAATGTATTATCTCAGAGAAATCTTAAGTCAGGCAAAAGATAAATGAGTGGCGTTGTTTAAAATGTTATAAAGTTCCAGCGTGCCTATTTAGGGGTTGATGGGAACATTTTGGAAGAGACTGCCCTTTGCTGTCCTGCAGGCTCCTGCAGCATGAGAAGCACAGAACCTCTGACAAATGGCATTTGGAGGGTTTATCTTTTTGTAGATCTGCTTGTGCCTTTTCATGATTACTCCTAATGATTCTGCCATCTTGGGGTTATGAGTATTATTCTCATCTTTTTCATAAATTTCAGTGCCATGCCTTTTAAATGCTTAGTAAACAGAAAAGCAGCTCTCTTAAAAAATCCTGGAGGAACTTTAAAACTCTTCCTGTGTTGAAGGCAAATAGTAATATTCCCTATATTAGGCTGTAAAATTGTTGTGTTTTACTCCTTCTTAGTAAACAGCTTTATTTTTTCCAATTATAAAATTAATTCAGGCCCATTGCAAAAAATTCAAGAGAATTCAGAGAAAAAGGAGTAAAGACCACCACCGTCTAGAAATAACCATTATTCATATATATGCACTACGTACCCTCCTAGATTTTGTTTCTGTTCCTGTGTATGTATGTACATTTGTTGTGTGTTTGGTGGGGTTTTTTGTATTTCTTTCTAAATTAAAGATTATAATGTATATGCTCCTGGTAACTAACTTTTTCATTTTCACGTTTCTCTTAAGATAAAATTCCCTTTCTGTCTCCAGTGGTTTGCTTCCCACCAGCTAGTGATCAGTTTCTTCTGTAGGACCCCTGTCAGGAAGAACATACCTGGATTCTGCTTCAGAGAGAACTCAGCCAGGGCAAGGGGCTCTTGTGGCTTTTTGAGTGGATGTGAGCTCATAGAAGGGAAAATCAATACTGCACCAGGATTTAGACAATTTAGGAAAATGCATGAGGCAGTACTTTGGATGATGAATAACTACAGCTGCATGGCTAACCCACTGGTTGTCTCAAATATGGGTTATAATGTTTTGTCTAAATTTTCAGGCAGAATCTAGCCTGTTTTGTGGCATTAGGATCATCATTATAGTAGTATGATCTTTATGCTATTATACCTACACTATGTCCCGAATGTTTTAAAGGCCAGCAAAATGGAAACAGTAGAATACTTGCCTAAATGGAAATAATCTTCAGTTTCAACTTATGCCGCTATGCTTTGGTAAGTTGGTATCTATTCCTGATTCTACAGAAACAGGAGCTCAATTCCTCTGACATCATTAGATGATTTTCACAGTAAGTGGTATAATTAGACGAACAAATGTTTAGGAATAACCATAAAGAATGTAAAAATTTATCTGACGATCAATGTTTTGTATTAAAAAACTGCTTGGATATGAGATACACTTGTATTTGTATGGCTGAATTATTTATCATCTGGTATATTGTTGTGGAGGGGTTTTTTTAATTGGGTCAAGATTTCTATCAATGAACTGAATTTAGAAGTTAGGCAAGGGAAACCATCTTACTAACCCCACATCCAACCCCAGTCCCTAGACAATGTGACTGTATCTACAGCACTTTCTGCTGTACTGCAAATGTCAAACAGAAGGTGTAATGGATTTAATATTAGCGCTGGCCAAGGTGTTGAGGGAGCTGTTAATAATGTCACTCTAGTTATTGATCTGAAGCCTTTAAAAATCAGGGAAAAGTGAGAGATCCCCTACTGGGGAAAGGCATACAGTGACTGATTTTTATTGCCAATATATCTACATACAGAGTAGCAACTTTCTGGAATTATGTTATCACCATTAATCCATTAATAACTGAGATTTTTGGAGTCATTTTATGGTGAGATAATATCATGGAGACTGCTCAGCATGCTAATACTAAAAGATCGGACCAAGTTCTTTTATACATAAATAGAGCTCAAAATTCACGTGGTGAGTACACCATTCATACAAAGTGTCAAATAATAGAAAGTTCATTCACATTAGATTTATACTTGATGACAGAGTTGGAGCTCTTGGAAGGGTAAGTGACAAAGAGTATAGTCAGTAGGAAGAGTGATGTGCTACTTTTGCCTCTCCAAAATTCTGAATACAAATAGTGTAGGGACTAACTTAAGATAGAAATGGATTTTGTTCAGTTAGTGTACCTTTTCAGGACATTGCTAATTCTTCAATCTGAATGGCAGTTTGTATGCAATGAAATTCCTGCTTTCCACAGTCCCCAACTAATAAATGAAATTAAAATGTGTAATTTATGATGAATGTTTATCAAACTGTAAACACACATTGAATTTCTTTCCATATTCATATACTATAGGCAAAGATAAATCCATCAGATAAAGTACCATAGTGATCTCTGATGGATTGATATAAAATGCATCCCTACTGGGGCTGTAGCAATGATTGGGACAAGTTCATGATTCCCCCAAATCGGTCTGACTTCTGTTAATACCCAGGTGTGCCTGTATGTGGCAAATCTAGTAGTCAGAAAGCAGCCTCACTACTAATCCTTTTGTGTAACCCAAAGAGATCATCATTTAGGCATAAACACAACTTTTATCCAAAATTATCTATGTTTCTTAACATGTCATCATTAAGAACTTACCTTTTTGCCAATCCTGAAATGAAGATGATGGGTGCACTCCAAAAGCAAGCCAGTGCTCTTACAAGGACTGCCTTGCCAAACCTAGAATGATTCTTTTGCCTCAAAAAAGCTACCTTGATGCAGTACCATTTTTTCATGAGCAAAGTAGGCTATTTTTAAATGTCACCTTTATCCCCAGCTAAGCTAAACAAGATCCCCTGGAACTGCCACAGAAGGGAAAAATATTCTCCATTGCTTTTTTCTGGTATGCAAGGCCTAGGCATACTTATCACCTTAATTTGTGTGTGTTCACACTTTGGTGTACTTGTGTGTAAAATGAGAACATTTGCAAAGCAAACTGTACTTCTAGAATCTTGCCTGAGGGAGCTAAAGAGAAATAAAGTAAAATCTCTCCTTCCCACCCGACTCTCCTGGCCCGATAGCTGAGCTCCACCCTTCTAGGCCAGCTCCCAGAAGGCACAGCTGCAACCCCAGGAATCCACTGGGACCTAATTCCTTGATCCATGCGTTGATGACGCAACTAGCTACAGAAGGGCAGCCTCCCTTTTGTTCCCAGAAAAGATGTTGGATCTTGGCACAGTTCTGCATGCCATTCTGAAACTAACTTTCTCTTTCAAAATTTAAATCACAGTGGTTACAACTCAGAAAAAAAAAAATACAGCTTTTATATAAATTAATATGATGATATTTGCAGGGTAGCAAATGTTTTGTTCAATAATAGAAGCACAGGCCTCTTATCAAAATATACAGTAGGTTCTCTCAGTTTATATGCAGCATTCTTTTTCCAAATCTTCTATTGAAGGTTTAGGAAATCAATTTTTTAAACCCATTATTTTTAACAGTTTTTCCATATAGCTTTCTAGGTTACAATTTTGACTTCTCTTTGCCAATAGTGATAGGGATATATTTTTCAAGTTTCTAAAAGGAAACCCAAGACAAGCTGTTAATTATGACATGTTTTTCCTCATTTCAAAAAAAAAAAAAAAAAAAAAAAAGGTGGCCGTCTTTGTCATTGGATCATTAAAAATTATAAATTCTATTTCTATAGCTCTTGCCTTGAACAAAGTATAAGTTATTTGCTTTTAATACATACCACTGCACAGAAATTTCATCCCTGTCCAAATTATACCATTCTGAATTCTTCATCTGCACCAAACAGCAGACTTACGAAGGATCAGTTACCTGGCGTTGACTGAGCTTTGCAGGGTGCACAGATCAGAAGAGGCAGAACTGGCTGGAAACCATTTCCACCCCTAGTGAGCAATTTACTCATGATTGCTTGGGGAAAATACTGGAAATATTGCTTCTGTGTAAAGTTTGCAACTTCCAGTTGTCAGCTCTTTGCCAACAATTATTCCCAAGTATAGCTTTAGCAACAACGCTTACCCAGGCCACTGTGATAATGGTTGGCATTCATATCCTCTTGGTGTATGCAGAGCACAGAAACCACTAATTACAGGAGTTAATTCACACCACATCCCTCTGAGGCAGGTCAGTGTGTTATCCTTGTCTTACAGCTGGAGGAAAAAGTGATGGAAATTCTAAGTGGCTCGCCCCAAGCTTCACAGGTTAGTTTCGTGGCCAAGATTAGCGGAAAGGGTACAGTATTAGGGTTGCAGCGGGTGGGAAGCCTAGGAACTAGATGGAGAAAGAAGATAGGTCCCTGGTAGGAATTGAACCAGAGGAATTTTCTCCAAGGGGATTCTGAAGTTCATAGAGAAACCTAACTATCCTCTTATGCACATATTTCATTGTGCTGGTTTTTTTTTTTTTTTAAACATAGTCTCTTACTTAGAACTAAAATAATCTATGTAATCTTTTTTTTTGCTTTCATTTTTTTTTTTTTTTTTTTTTTTTTTTTTTTTGAGATGGAGTCTTTCTCTGTCTGACAGGCTAGAGTGCAGTGGCGCAATCTCGGCTCACTGCAACCTCCGCCTCCCAGGCTCAAGTGATTCTCCTGCCTCTGCCTCCCAAATAGCTAGGACTATAGGTGCATACCACCACACCTGGCTAATTAGCGATGGGGTTTCACCATGTTGGCCAGGCTGGTCTTGAACTCCTGACCTCAGGTGATCTGCCCGCCTCAGCCTCCCAAAGTGCTGGGATTATAGGCATAAGCCACCACACCCTCTTTGCTCTCATTCTTCCATTTAAACACATACCACAGTGATCAGTAAGTAGCATCTGAATACATTATAGGCACAGTCCAACCCTAAGTCACTTGGTCTGCATCAGCCATATGCCCCCCCAGCCAGGATCATAGCCAACATCACCCGTGTACACTTGGCCTCTGCTCTGTGTTGGGCAATACTGGGCCAGATTCCGTGCAGTTTCTCCAGGCTCTGTCTTTCAGAGCCAGTCTTCCAAGGCAGGTGTGAGATGAAAAAGAGCAGGCAGAGCAGAGGAATGGTGTGCATCAGGAGGTGGACATATCCCACTGGAGGGATCGATCTGCTCATGAAACACAATCATGGTTTCTTGGGACCCATGGGAAATACTGCCCATCTTCTATTAGCAGAAGAATTAGCTTGAGGGAAGAACTTGTATCTTTTCTCTAGTTATTATTAACTAGAATGAATTTTCACTCAAGATTCAGGCCCACTTGCTAACGGGGATTGTGTAGATTATTCAACCACCATTGATTGAATGTCTACCAGGTGTCAGACATACAAAACACCAAGGAAACGATGACGAGGCTCCCCACCTCCCAGAAGCTGACCATCACGTGAGGGGGACAGATGAGTAACACAATGCGGGAGCGTGGTAATGGGGATCAGGACACTATGGTGCGTAAGTAGGATAGCATCATAGCACACACCACCGCGGCCAGCAGTCTTAGCAGAGCTATCTCAGGCTTAAAACTTCAGCCCTAAAATTAGTAGCCCAGAAATATTGTTTCTTTGGGAACACATTGCCTTGATGTGCCCAAACATATCAAAACCACGATTATAAGCGACTGATGGACGTTATCAAGGGTTTGTTTTTGTTCATTTGTTTAATTAGCCTAAAAATTGCCTAACACTGCACCTGCTGCATGATAGGTTCACAGAAATACTAGCTCCTCTGCCTGTTGCTTTTTCTGGCTCTGCAGGAGTGTCCTGAGTAAGAAGTACCCCAAACAGCCTCCCTTCCATTTATATAGGGCAGATCTCACTAACTGAAATTCAGGAAATTCTAACTTTGGAAAACAGTACTGATGCTTTTAGCTTTGTCTACTCAAGGTATAATTTGTTGCAAATATTCTGATAACATTAATGATATAGTAATAGTTTTCATTATCTTTTATCTCTATGTTCCAGTTACAGCAGCGGGCATTTATAAGTAATTTATTTTTCAAAATGACCCAACACCAAGGTTAGAGATGGTAAAGAACTTGCCCCCACACCAGAGCAGACACTGGACCCAGGGTTTGAACTCAGGCCGTGTTTTTATTGTAAGCACTTTGCTGTGTGCTTATAGAGAACAGGAGAGGTAGATGTGACACCTTCCATTAGGAAATGGATTATTATCATAGAAGATTTATCCGTAGTCGACAACTAGAGAAGAAAGGAGATAGTTCTGCTATCCTCAATTGTGGCATAAATATTTTAAAGAAATCAGGGAGCAGCTCAATGACTGCAGGCTGGCCTTGATGAGGAGGGATGACCTACATGGCCTGCATGAAAACCAACCTAAGAGCAAAAAGGTAGAGATGATCTCCCAGGAGACTCATCCCAGTAGCACAGTGGGAGTGAGCATGCTGCATTTGGGAGGCAGGAAGGAACCCTGTCTTCCTCACTGAGGCAACGGTGCATGCTTATCCAGAATGGGCCCAGATCAGGGAGGAGCTGGGGTGCCAGGGTAAAGAATCTAAGATCCGTGTGCTAAGTTCTGAGTATGACTCATTGAAGAGAGCAGTGACCCAATGAAAACATTATTTTATTACTTATAAATACCAAAAAAAAAGTTTAAAAGGAACCTTCTTTGAAGATCATATTTTACGAGTACCCAAGAATTCCTGAATCCGTTAGTCAATGCAATTGCCGTTACTCATTGACTACTTGCCCGTGTCAGGCTCTTTGCTAAGCCCATTATTTGCATCACCTTATTTATTTCTCACAAAACACTATTGAAGATGTTATTATTTTTCCCATTTTACAGATGAGGGGCCTAAGAAAAGAACAGTTTTTTTAAATTGTAAAAGTCATACAGATAGAATTTGAACCCATGCGGGCTGGCACCAGAGTCCCCATACTTAACCCTTCCTCCAGTGTGCTTCTAAATAGCCCATCTAGAACAGCTGTCCAACCCCTGCACCTGAGACCACCAGCTAGGGATGCTTGCCATCCTTCCCAGGCGGTTCTATTTGAGTAGTCTTCCCTATAACATAGGAAACTTATGTTCACTGGACTTGATACTGGCTCATTTATTTTCATAAAAATGTACAGGATGGGTTGAACAGAGGAGACCAGAAACAAAAAACAAAAGTCATTTAAGAGATTATTTCTATAATCCAGAAGTGAGTGAGTAGACCTTGAGAAGAAATGTTTTTGAGAGGCCTTGCAAAGGAAGAAATGATGATTTGGAATTAAGATAACATTTAGAAAAAGAAATATGCCTGTGGTCAGTCTTTAGCCAGGAGCTAATTATTCACGCTCTAGAAACTATGGAGGTCTTAAGCTTTCACACATGATTGGAATTGATGATGCCGTCTGTCCACTGTCACTTTTTTAAAATCAATGGGTAATAAAATTTGGAAAATTTTGAAAATTACAAAATTACATATGCTATTGATCATGAACTATTAATATGTAAATATGCTTAGAGTTCAAAGCTGTTCCTTTACATTTTATTCAAGTACATTGTATGTCTTTGGTAAAACATCCGTCTGCTAGCCAGTGCCTCTCACTCGTCAGAGGCTATCCTCTCCAAATAAAAACACTGAGAAGAACATTCATAAAACTGATGGCAACAGAAAGAATTTAAACTCTACTTACTCTCCTGTGCCCAGCCATCTCTTTATTAGACACAGCAGGGGTTGATGTTAGAGGGGAATAAAAAGTATCAATTGATTGCCCTAATTACTCAAAATTCGGTAGAAACTTAGTTGATAACTTAAAAGTGAATTTAAAATGTGACCAATATTTAGGAAAATACTTCCCATTTCACAGAATGGGATATTTTACATTTCACATGTAAAAACATAGTTGCCTGTCTATAGTTTAGATACACAAAACATTCATTCATTCTTTTGTTTATTCTTTACTCATTTAATTTATTGCAAATGCATGCGCCAGGCTTTGTCCTAGATTCTGGGGCTACCAAAAATGTCTCTGCTCTCCCAGAACCTGTAGCCACATAAACCGCCTCCCAATAGGAGTCAAAAAAATTCTCTGTGGAGAGATTCAGTTAATAGAAGTCTCCATTTTATACACGCTAGGTAAATCCATGTATCACTTTGTAATGAACCACTTCGTCTTCTCTGCTTTCTAAAATGCACAGCTGATGTAAAGTCTAATACAGCACTTCCGAAATACATTCCTCCTCATAACTGCTCTGCAAGATGAACTTTTTTTTTCCAACTCGTATTTTAGGTTCAGAGGGTACATGTGCAGGTTACATGGGTAAATTACATGTCACTGAGGTTTGGTGTACAAATGATCCCATCACCTAGGTAGTAAGCATAGTACCCAATAGGTAGTTTTTCAACCGTTCCCCAGTTAAACGGCAAAGGAAAAAACTTGATAGTACATGTTCTCACTGGAAATTAACAATGAATGTTAGCTTAGCGAAAATTTGAAATTCATGTAAAATCAATAAACCTATGTTTTGAAACTAGCCTTTCCCAATGTGTTTGACTGTGGGAAACTTTTTTTTAAGAGAAACTCTTACTAATACCCCAAAGCACATGATTTAGCACTGTACATTATCTTGTTTCTACTAGGCTGGATGCCACCTTCCCGCATCCATGCCACTCTCTTCCTCCAAGACCCACCGCAAGCAGAGTCACAGTGGGCCACTCTATTCCGAGGTTAAATTTTCCAGTTCATCTGGTAAATCTCCCAAAGGTTTCTCATCAGTCCTCAGGGTGCACTTCAAGCTTTCCCAAAACTGAGCTCCTAGATGAATCTAGTAACTAACTGCAAAGTTTTAAGACAAGACTTGTCAACTCCAAGTTGCACGGTTTTTAGTGCAGTCCTAAGCTTTGATCTGAAGGCTCTCACATCTCTTTTCCACCCTGTCCTACCTATTCTTCATTTACATAGACAGAGCACAAAAGTCTCTGGTGTTTTCATCCATAACAGTACACCAGGAGATTTTGGTGCAAAGATAGGATTGTGGCTGCCTAGAGCAGTGCAGTGGTGGTAATCAGTTACTGGGTTGTTCTGTCTGATTTGTAGGAATTCAGTTAAATTGCACTGCCTATATTACAGACTTTTAAAATCTGCAGTCTGGTTAACTTGCAGGTTACCCTAATAATTGAGAGTTACTGTATATGAAGATGACAATCCTGACTGACATTTTAGGACATACTCCTTAAGCTAGCTCTGCATCAGGTGCAAATTTATAGTACCTAGGGCCTTAGAACCAGACAGCCCATGTTGTGTTCACCTCCTGACTCTGTCACTTACTATATATGTGACCTTGCCAGTTAATTAACTTATATGTGCCTCAGTTTTCCCATTATAAATGTTTAGCCCTCTGGTCTAGATTGGAGAATAATGTAGGAATGATCACCTGTTGGTTTTATCTGAATTAATATACTAACACATCTTATAAGACTGTAATGAGTTTAATACATATAAAATGCTTAAAACAGTAGTAAGGCACAGAGTCAGTGTTCAATTGGTATTATTATAAATTCTGTTGAACTAAGCATCCTCTTATTACCAAGTTTATTCCTTACGGAAAGGCTGGCCAGGGGTTGGTAGGAAATTGGCATCTATGCATGAAAAGCTTATATTTGGGCTTCACTGACACAATGCTCCAGTTACCTCACTTGAAGGGTTCAAATTGTATATGAATCGCAGTACCCAAAAGATATGCTTCTGAAAAAACACAGACCCATAGACATACCCACAGATACACACATACACCCTACAAGAGGTGCTTTTGTAAAGACTCCATTTAAGAGGAAATACTCTTCTGGTAACTGATACCAATTTACCTCTCCCTAACCTCTATAATATACAAATTCTGTTTTGCAGATTCACATTTTTTGTTTACTCAGTTTTCTTACAGCTTAACAGAGATGCATAATGCTTATTCTCAGAGGTCCATCCCACTGCTCTTAGATTCAGCACACTAAGATATGCCTGCTGACTTCCCTTTTTCTAAGGCTAGCTTGGAGGCTGGCCAGTTCCACTTTAGAATAGACCTTGATGTTAGTCTCCAAGGGTTTGCAGCTTCTAGCCCGGCCTATTAAAATGTGTTCTGGTTATAACCCAGTAATTTAGCTGATGAATAGCATGTATGACGTGCTTGACTGATATTTTCCCTTTTTATCTGGCTGGGCCATTGTGATATGACCACAGCCACAACGTGAGTTATGCACCATGAAAGACTAAGCAACCCAGAATTGGACATTGGGTCTCCACAACCTACGGCTCCTTTACTATCAAATCAGCTTTCATGCAGCGTTCCAGTCTGTGCTGGAGAATGGTGTGGCGGTACTCAGTATTGGTTTGAACTTTACGTGAATCAATTTATTTTGTGTAGGAGGACTTCAGTTCATCACTAATCTTAAGAACTAAAATGAGTGTAGATCTGGTAGAATCCATCTGTAAAAGCAAGAGAGATGCCCAAATGCCCTGGCCATAGGTACTTTATATGGGCTTAAATAAATAAATTAAGAAACTCATTTCACATAGGCCACCAAGCAGTCATGAGATGTTAATGACTTTTAGTCACTGCCAACCTGGACAAAATTCAAGCCAATGACCTACGGGTGAAAGGCTCTATATATCCCATTACGAATCCCCTGAGCCATCCAGTCGCCCCTGACAAGGTATTTTATCATACCGAGTACAGTGCGGTACAATAGTCCAAATTCCTATACCATCAGAAAATCTTCTACTATTTAAAATAAAAGAGACCATGTTAAAGAGAGGCAGAAACCCTAGTTTTTCAAATACAAGAGTCATTTCAATTAAAAAACATTTGGAAGAAGGAGACGGGTATGTATACACGCATATATAGTGTTGAAAATTTTAATTCTAGTATTTTTTCATCATGTTTACTCCACTGAATATTTGATTCTGCCTCTGGATATTCAGTAAACTGTCATATTTTGGAGTTCCATTAAAAAAGTCATTATTTTTAGTTTAACATTTGAAAAAAAAAAAAACGGATTCGTTAAGCCCATGGTGCTTTCTTTCCTAGCTTGTTTTTAAGTGTCATAAATAAATGACTTAAACGTCCCACAAGACGAATGTGCTTTAATCATCTAATGCACTCATTTATCCTAAGCCTTAACCTTAGTCCTAAATTAAGTCTGTTGCAAAAACATAACTTCATCTAAAAACACCCATCAATCCTACATGGTTTTGATAAGCACATTTTAAAAACATAAACAATCAGACAGTTGTCAATCTGGGTGAAGCCCAGTTCCATTTAAGAGTTATTCACCAACAGCTATATTTTACGCCCACACCACCAACAGAATTATAAAAAAGAATTGCTGGTATTTGGGCCTTTGCTGGGAGTTTATATTGTGAAATTGTGGGATGTGGAAGTACAGTTTATAAGAATATAAAATGAAACAAAGACTAGACAAAAGATGATCCTCATTCCAAATCAGATATTCTGTTTTTGTTTTTGGAAAGTATTAATAATTTGACAGTGCTATAAATACATTAAAATTTTATGATCCCATATTTAGTAAATTGCATGTCATGCCTTTGATTAATTTTCATTTGTTCATGGTCCTAAAAATCTGTCAAAGAATCTGGCTGCTCAGAGCTCATACATGAGTAATGATCACCGAAAGGTTTGGTGCAAGGAGAAATGAAGTGAAAATGTCATGGAATAAACACTTGACTAAATTGGGTACTTAATATCTCATAACTAAGAATTCACAGAATTTGGTGAAATCTTAGCTTCGACA
>NC_044553.1:48548052-48561192 GCF_007565055.1 Rhinopithecus roxellana | reverse complement strand
TTTGCTGCAGGAGGAAGACGCAGGTGCCTGTGCAAGTTGGGGTTCGGTGCAAGAAGTGAAGACCCTCTGGGAATCTTAGCAGGAGGAACTTAAGAGCTTTGAGAACTGATACCTTAGGACTGTAGTTTTCTTCAGACTGTAAAAATCTTGGTGTGTGACAATACTGAACATTTCCTGAGCCCTGTGATCCTGTAAAACAGTGATGGTTAAGACACTCCACCCCTCCCACAACTGCGCCCCCACTTTTACTGCAAGAAGCCCCTTCCCATATGGCTTAGGCTGAGTTGCAGATGACCATTTACCGAGGACAAGGCCAGACACAGGCCTTTAAACCCCCCTTCTCTGCCTTGTAAGTGATTAGCTAAACTGCCTGTTCCCACTGATCAATCACCTCCCACCTTGAAATGGTTCTTCGTGGTGCAGTTGTGCCTAGGGGGGTGGACTTCTCTTTGGCTGTTGCCTTCCACAGAGGACGGTTAGGGTGGGCAGGAAAGAATTCTCTGCTACAGGTCTGCATTCCAGGCTGTTTCCAGAAGTGGGAATTCTGGTGCCCTGGAGTCTGGGAATGGATTCTAGTGTCCAGCTTCAGGTGGAGTTGAAATTGAGTGAGACAACCCACCACACCCATCTGGAGCCAGGAACTAGAGCCATTTTAAAGTGGCAGTTTCTCCATAAGATTACCAAAAAAATGTACTCAGCACGTTTCTTTCTTTCTCATATGCATTTGGCCATCTAAAATGGGAATGTTGGTTTTTGAAGCATGGATGTAGTTTTAAATTTTGAGTATTGTAAACCTTAATGTAGCTTCTTAAAACGTTTGTCTGATTATCTGGAGATTTACTAAACCTTTGGAGTGGTAATAATGAGTTGATCTATATGACTTTGCTTTCCATGATGCAGTGAATGTACTCTAATTAAAGCCTCTGCAGTTGGGTCAGCAGGCGATTGGTCAAAACAAATTCTGTCTTTCGGGTTTCTTTAACTAAACAAGGGAGTAGAGTGTAGGCTGAAGTGGCAAATTCATTTCAGAGGCCCGCCAGAGCCCTCAATGATTGAGCAGCCTTCTCAGGTGAACGTGTAACATGCTGTGAGTCTTGGCAAGCCTGGCTACTGATGTGTGCATGTGACACCACGGAGCCCCACCTAGGAAGATGTGGTTTCTGTAACAAGCTTTGGAAAACCAAAGTTCAACTTAATTATCCAACCTTGTTACAGAAAAAGCTTTGACCAGATGGCCAAGATCTGATTGTCTCATGGTCGAGACGTGGTTATAAAGTTGCCCTTGGTGCCAGTGTTGGTCCACAGTGGTACTCCTCCAACCTCACTGAATAGTTTGGAGACTGAAATGAGACTGAAAATCTACTTAAGGTGAAAAGGGCTCTGGGGCACCCGGGAATATCCGCACACCCGTGGCCATTCCCCTTTAAGGTAGAAAGGACGGCTGGGTGACGCGGGAGCATCTGCACACCCGTGGCCATCCTCTTTAAGATGGAAAGGGCTGCTGGGGTGCCCCACAATATCTGCACACCCGCGGCCATTGTTCCTGTCCCCCTTTCTGCTCAGTCACCTCTGTGTTCCCGCATTCAGGCTTTGGGACACTCATGAGCAGCTCGTCCCCTGGGCTGGTGAGGAAGGAGTGGGAGGTTGTTCTGAGGTTCTGTCACTGTCTGCCCTGTTATGAGCAGGGCAAGGCAGTGGCAGTGACCCCAGAGGAGTCTGGTCAGTGAGGGCTCCGGCAGGAAGTGCTGAGGCTTGAGGTGGCTCTGCCAGTTGTAACCAAATGTCTTTCTTCTTATTTCCATGATTCCTTCTAGTTCTGCGCCTCGCACTGCAGAGTCTCTGTATGTCTATAAATACACATGAGTTACGATACAGGTGTCTCTTTCCCCTCCGTCTGGGGCTGGGCCCAGGGAGAGAAGTGCAAGACCCCTTTACTGCTGGATGCCCACCAGCACGAAGCACTGCCTGCCCTGCTAACGAATGCCTACAGCGAGTCCTGGAAGCCCCCTTCTAAGCACCTGGCCTGTTAACGGTGTACACGGGAGACAAATGAGCTCCCCTTGCCCCACCCTGAGCAGAGACTGGGGAGGCGGTGGCAGCACTGTCCCCGATGGTGCATCCTTGGTGCATGGAGGAAAGTGTGTTCATGCTTAAAACACAGCCCATCCTCTTAAAAGCAGGATGACAACCACATTTATATCTGGAATCTTAAAAAAGGGTCCGTCTCTTTGAGAGAAGAACGTGGCATGTACGTGTGTACCTCTTTTTTTTTTTTTGAGACTGTTTCCCTCTGTCACCCAGGCTGGAGTGCGGTGGTGCGATCTCAGCTCACTGCAAGCTCCGCCTCCCGGGTCCATGCCATTCTCCAGCCTCATCCTCCCGAGTAGCTGGGACTACAGGCGCCTGCCACCACGCCTGGTTAATTGTTTGTATTTTTAGTAGAGACAGGGTTTCACCGTGTTAGCCAGGATAGTCTCGGTTTCCTGACCTCGTGATCTGCCTGCCTCGGCCTCCCAAAGTGCTGGGATTATAGGCGTGAGCCACCGCGCCGGGCTGTATGTATGTACCTCTTTACGAGTCTTACCCGATCTTTGCATTTAAAAATTATTGAAAAACTTCAGGATGTAACTGACAAGAACTTTATAGGTTTCTCCAAGTAAAAATTTGGAAAAGTTAAGTGAACCCATAATGTGTTTCATTTCTTTGAGTCCCACACTTGGATTTTTAAATGTGGGCAAAACATCTCTATGTTCTTAAGCCTGATTTCCGTGGTGAGGCACCCCCCGCGAGGTGGGGACCAATAGCCACACCCTCTCCCCCCTTGGCTATTGGGAGTCATGGTGGACTCACAGCCTGTTTAGGATATTGTGGGTATTATCATCTCACCCTCTGGAAATAATCACCTCTTTCACAGAGGGGTGTACACCTTCAGTGTATTGCTCAGGGAATAATGATATAGTTAATTATTAAACATCAAGAATTGATTTTAATAATTATCAAGAATATCAATTTATATTTTACCATTAATAATGAATAATTATTTTATATATATAATGATGGATGCCCAAATTTTTTAATATTAATGTCATTTATCAATATTATTCTTAATATTATTGCCAGCATCCCTCAGTATTGATCTTAGTAACATTAATTGTTGATATTATTTTATTGTTAATAGTGTTAATATTATTATTAATACTAATCATTATCATTTTTAACCAGTGTGTATATTTAGTATCTTGATTGTCATTAATATTGGTGATTACTAATTTTTATATTTATTAATATTCATAATTAATATACTTGTTCCTGATATCCGGCGGGGAGATGATATTACTCCCAATATCGCAGAAAGTGTACTCTCCTCTGTGATGTTATTCCTAATAGCCAGGGTTAGAGGATGACATTATTGAAACTACCGCAGTGTGTGTACATCCCTTCGATCATCTTGTTCCTTCTATCCAGGGTGCGAGAGGATGATATTACTCTCAGTATCACAAGGGGCGTGGACCTCCACTGTGATATTTTCCCTGACATCCAGCCAGGGAGAGGAAGATATTACTAATAGCCAGCCGGGGAGAGGAAGATGTTACCCCCAATATCGCAGGGGTGTAAACCCCCTTGTGATATTGTTCCTTATATCCTGGGAGGGAGACGATGATACTAGTGGCAATACGGCAGGGGTTTTATACGCCCACTGTGCTATTGTTCCGAATAACATGATATGACTCCCAATATCACGGGGGCAGTACATCCTCCTGTGATAATGTTTCTTATATTCAGGGGGAGAGGATGATATTACTCCCAGTATTGCAGGGGTTGTACACACCTCCTGTGATATTGTTCCTAATATCCCAAAGGGGAGAGCATAATATTACTCTCAATATCTCAGCCGGTGTACACCTCCTTTGTAATTTTTTTTTTTTTTTTTTTTTTTTTTTTGAGACGGAGTCTCGCTCTATCTCCCGGGCTGGAGTACACTGGCCGGATCTCTGCTCACTGCAAGCTCCGCCTCCCGGGTTGACGCCATTCTCCTGCCTCAGCCTCCCGAGTAGCTGGGACTACAGGCGCCGGCCACCTCGCCCGGCTAGTTTTTAGTATTTTTTAGTAGAGACGGGGTTTCACCGTGTTAGCCAGGATGGTCTCGATCTCTTGACCTCGTGAGAGGATTATAAGACTCCCAATATGGCAAGAAGTGTACAGCCACCTGTGATGTAGTTCTTAACATCCAGGTGGGGAGAGGATGATATTACTGCCCATATCGCACGAGTTGTAAAACCCCGTCGATATTTTGCCTACGATCCTGAGGGGAAAGGATGATATTACTCCCAATATCAAAGAAGGTGTACACCCCCCGGGGACACTATGCCCAATATCCACATTGGGAGATGATGACTATATGCCCAATATCACAAGGGATGTACACAAACCCTGGGATATTCTTCCTTATATCGAGAGTGGGAGAAGACGCTATGACTCCCAATAACGCAGGGACTGTGGCTGTACATCCCTCCTGTGATACTGTTCTTAATATGCTAGGGAAGAGAGGATGATACTATTCCCAATATCGGAGGGGGAGTACACCCACCCAGTCATGTTGTTTTTAATGTACTCCACCTCCCTCCACCAGGGATATCGTTTCTAGGGGAAGAGAGGATAACATTATGCTGAATATTCCAGGGGAGTGTACACACCCTCTGTGATGATGTTCCTCGTATCCAAAGGTAGAGACGATGATATTACTGGCCATATAGCAGGGGATGTACACCCTTCTGTGATACTGGTTTTGACATTCTGTGGGGGAGAAGACATTAATCCCAATATCGCAGAAGGTGTACAGACCTCTGTGATGTAGTTCCTACTGTACAGGGGATAGAGAAGAATATTGCTCTCAATATCGCAGGAGTGTAACTACCCTGCCCCCTGTATATTGTTCCTAATATGCAGCAGGGTAGCAGGGTGGAGGCTAACAGTACTCCCAGTATCCCAGAAGGTGCACACACACCTGTGATATAGTTCCTAATATCCAGCGGGAAAGAGGCTGATTTTACCTTCGAGATCACAGTGGGTGTACACCACCCCCAACCCTGGGTATCGTTCCTAATATTCAGGCGGGAAGAAGATGACATGGCTGACAATATCGAAGGGGGTGGACACCTCTTCTGTGATATGGTTTCTGATATCCAGGGGGTGAATGGATGATATTACTTCCGATAAAGTAGGAACCGTACAGCCACCCTGGGATTTTGTCCTTAATAAACACAGGGGAGTGCTGATATTACTGCCAACATTGCAAGGGGTGTACACCCCTCCTGTGATATTGTTTCTTATATTCAGGAAAGGAGAAGATGGTATTACTACCAATACTGAAGAGATATACAACCCCCATGGGATATTGTTCTAAAGATACAGGTTGAAAGGATGAGACTCCATCTAATATAACAAGGGGTGTACACCCTGCCTGTGATATGAATCGTAAAACCTAGAAGAAGAGAATGACATTGCTTCCAAAAACACGGGGTGTACACCCACACTGTGATATTGTTCCTGTCATCTAAAGGAAGAGATGATGATACTACTCCCAGTACCGGAGAAGGTACACACCCCCCTGTGATATTGTTCCTCATAACTTGTGGTATTACTTCCAACATGACAGTGGCTTGACACCCAGTATGTGATATTGGTTCTGCACACCAACTCTGTGCCCCTCGTTTCCCATGCGTTCTCTCCACAGTTTTGAAACCTCGGGGGAGGCTTTGTCTTTGGTTACAGATGAAGAGGGGAAGGGTCTGAGAGGTTAAGCAAGTTTGTTACTGGAAAGGGGTTCCGATCCAGACCCTAAGAGAGGTTTCTTGGATCTCACAGAGGAAAGAATTCGGGGCGAGTCCATAAAGTGAAAGCAAGTTTATTAGGAAAGAAAAGGAATAAAAGAATGGCTACTCTGGACGGGCGCAGTGGCTCACTCCTGTAATCCTATAACTTTGGGATGCCGAGGCAGGTGGATCACCTGAGGTGAGAAGTTTGAGACCAGCCTGGTCCAACATGGCAAAACCCTGTCTCCACTAAAATACAAAAAATTAACTTGGCGTGGTGGCAGGTGCCTGTAATCCCAGCTACTAGGAGGGCTGAGGCAGGAGAATCGCTTGAACCCAGGAGATGGAGGTTGTAGTGAGCCAAGATCACGCCACTGCATTCCAGTTTGGCCAACAGAGCGAGACTCCACCTCAAAAAAAAAAAAAAAAAAAAAAAAAGAATGGCTGCTCCATAGGCAGAGTGGCCCCAAAGGCTGCTGGTTGCCCATTTTCGTGGTTATTTCTTGATCATACGCTAAACAAGGGTTGGACTATCATGAGTGTTCCAGGAAAGGGGTGGGCAATTCCCAGAACTGAGAGTTTCTGCCCTCCCTTCTGAGACCATGTAGGGAACCTCCAGATGTTGCCATGGCATCTGTAAACTATCTTGGCGCTGGTGGGAGTGTCTTGTAGCAGCTGATGCATTATAATTAGCACATAATGAGCCGTGAGGACAATCACAGGTCACTCTCGTGGGCCATCTTGGGTTTGGTGGGCTTTGCCCGGCTTCTTTACTGTAACCTGCTTTATCAGCAAGGTCTTTATGAGCTGTATCTTGTGCCAACCTCCTATCTCATCCTGTGACTAAGAATGCCTAGCCTCCTGGGAATGCGGCCCAGCAGGTCTCAGCCTCCCTTTACCCAGCCCCCATTCAAGATGGAGTCGCTCTGGCTCACGTGCCTCTGACAAGTTGGCCTGGGTTGAGTGTTCCCTAGTGGGTGGTTGTTGGAGCTGTTCCTAGGAGTAGGGTATTGTCAGTAGGAAACAGGCCTCTGTTAGCCCTGGGGCTGGCACTCTGCCCCAGTATGTCGGCCTCATTTTAGTGGTGACAAAACTGGGGCTCAGAGACATCAACTCCCTCACCCCGAACACCCAGACTGTGCGTGGTGGGCTGGGGTTTGAATGTGGGGCTTGAAGACCCATCATCTCTGGTCCCCCAGTCTCTGCTGCCTAAGAGGAACAGGATCCCAGGATCTAGTCCCCTCATGGCACCAGCCAGGGTGGGTGGAGATGGGGAGGCACAAAGCCCCCTGGACTCTGAGGCAGGTCGGGGGCCGAGAGCAACCCGGACCTGCGGACCCCACCCCGAGAAGAGTGGCTGCATGCCCGGCCCAGCGGGCAGGAGATCTGTGTCCTCAGTAAACGTGACAGCGCTTCCCGCTTCTCCAGCCAGGCCGTGCTGTCTTCAGGTTTCCAATCATGCGGCCTCCTCTCCAATTCCCAAGCCCAGCCCAGAGACAGCGATCTGGGGTCTACGTGAGGTTTGTCAGCAGCTCTGACCCGCTGCTTCCTGCCAGCCCCACCGCCGGTTCTGGAAAGCTCTCTGCTGCCCCCTGGTGGGGAAGCTCAGGGCAGGGCTCTGGCTGCAAGCGTGTGGTCCCAGAACCTCCTGGCTCTGTCACCTCTGCTGGGTGGAAAACCAACCCAGGACTGAAGCAGCAGATGGGTGCCTGATTCCTTACTATCAGAGCTCCACCCACTGGCAAGTCTCTCTCTGGGCCTCGGTTTCCCCTTCCATTAAACGAGGGGCTTGGGGGATAACAAGGAGGGGTAACAGCTTAGTGAGGATTGAGGATGGCAGGTTTCTTCTGGGGAGATGAACACGTTTTGAAACTACATGGCGTGAGTGGTTGCACAAGACTGTGAAAGCACAAATGCCACCACATTATTCGCGTTGAAATAGTTAATTGCATGCTATGTGAATGTCACCTCATTTAAAGTGTTTAAAAGAGGGGCCTGGGAGAGTGCAGTGTATGTGAGAATCACGTGGGACACCCACAGTCTCTGAACCTCGGTTTCCTTGCTGTAAACTGGCAAAGAGACCGTGTGAGCTGTGTTCCCTGTGGCCAAGAGATTCCAAGAAGGAAAACCTGGGATTCCAGGGACTGGGATGAGGGGAGGGGGCCTGTGGGGATGGCATAGGGGGCAGCCCAGATCAGGCTTTCAATACTGGGTAGTAGCATCTACACAGGCGGAGATCCCTGCATCTCACTTCCCTGCATCTCACTTCCCGCAGGGCTGATCGGTGGCCAGAGGTGGGACTGGCCAGGCTCGGCCCAACCAAATCTGGGAGCAGAGGACACTGAGTGAGGGATCCCCGGGGCCACCCTCACTGGCCTGTGGCTCTCCTGACACCACAAGAGAGGTCCAGGAGCTGACCTTGGGTCCTAATGGGGGACACCTTCCTGGCAGGAGGCTGGCAGGGTGGTGTGGTGGTCAGTGTACTGGGCTCTTTGTCTCCACCCCTACCTGCTGTGTGACGGTGGGCGAGACACCTAACCTCTCTGTGCCTCTTTCTTCAATGGCGAACAGGGGCACTAGCAGTCCCCACATGCGGGCACAGTGGCCTGAAGGATAAAGGCAAGGGCGGCACGAGACCTACAGCAAAAGCTCCAAGCAGGGAGCTGCCCGGGGAGTTCCACCACCATCTCCCCTCTGGCCGCCAAGGAAACCGAGGCTCATGGTGACCTGGCCCAGGTCTGTTGGACTCAGGGTCCTTCTCATCCCCAAGATCAGAGGGCTGCCACCAGGGAAGGAGCTGGCCCCTAGACACCGCCCAGGAAGCACACAGGGAAGGCTGCCCTGGGGACTTCAGTATGTTATTGCAAAAAACATTTATTGCTATTTGAACCCTGCTTTCATGCCTCCATTTCCCAGAAAATGAGCCACGAGAGACACCAGGAGAGGCAGGAGACCATCCTCCTTGCACAAAACCCACTCCCTCGGATGCTGTCCTCAGCGAGGGTGGCTGGGGCCAACCAGGAGGCCCACCAGCAAAGTGGCAGAGGAGGCAGGTTGACCTTGCAGACATTGAGCTCTGTGGCGAAGGTCCTGGCCTTTTGGTAGAAGAAGAGCAACTTCTCGCGGTCTAGGAGGAAGTGCCGTCAGCCCAGGCCAGCTTCCCACAGGGAGGCCCCTCGAGAATTCCCCAAGGGCAGCTGTCTTCCCAAGGCCACACCCTCCTCCTTGTATAGGAGGCTCTGGACCGAGGGCCCAGAGGAGTGGGAGAGAAAGCTGGGCTGGATGGGGCCTGAAAGGCTGGCAGAGAGGCAGGGGTAGATGGGCATCCTTGCCGATTGCCTCTAAAATACGGTCCCCTTTAGTCTACACGTGAGACTACAGGCGAGCCCCTGAGCAGTGAGCAGCATCCCTCTGGGCCTGACACCTGGCACCTCCCTGTCTGGCTGGAACTTGGGAGGCCACAGGGACCGCTTCTGACCACCAGGTGTCGCCAGCACTGGGCAGGGGCCTCCCGGGCAGCCCCAGGCCTGTGGTGAGGGATACGGGGTGGGGTCTTAGGGCTGCCCCAGCTCCTCATGTTCTAAGGCCAAGATCTCGGTCCCTGGACTGGAGCGCCCTGGCCCCTCAGCCCATAATGAGCACTGACACGGTGCCAGTGCGATGCTGAGGAGGGGCAAGTGCCTGCTGGGCAGAGGGGTGGAAACACCCTAGGTCTGAGTTTGCCACTCCCAGCTCTCCACCCCTGCAGGTCTGGGGGCAGAGAGAGCACAGCACCTCCCCTCGAGACAGACCCGACCCAGCAAGGTCTCAGCCTGGCTGGCTGGGGCCCCTCCCCACTGCACCTGCCGTGAGCTGGGGTTCCCCATCTGTGAAGCCGATGGTAAGACACGGGTCCCACCACACCCTTCCTGGGTGATGTGAAGATTCAAGGTGTCTCGGGACTCCAGGAAGGAGTTGCTCAGTGCAGGCTGGCACCCTGGCCAGGCTTCCTAGAGGAGGCACTGGGATTTGGGTTGGTTCTTGCAATGTGGATTCAATGTCAGGATGATGCCGTCCTCCTCCCCACCCTGTTTTCTTTGTTAAATGCAATTTGATAAGACTCAGTTTGGTGTCACCTCCTCCAGGAGGGCCCCCTTGACTGCAATCCCCCTTCTTTACCCAGAGGCCACCATTGCCCGCTCATGTGTCAGCCTCCCAGGCAGAGACTGAGTTCTTGAGGGTGGGGCCTGGCCAGCTTGGGAGCTGGGTTGTATCTGCGAACCTTGCCGGTTCCTCCAGCCACGTGCAGAGCTCCAGGGAGGCTACTGGGCCATTCCTAAGGAAGGCTGGAACCCAGGCCCCTGGGGTGTGTGAAGACCCCACTCCAAGGGGGCTGGAAACACCCCGAGCCCTGCCCCTTCCCACCGACCTTCAGGTCGTAGAAGATGTCACCGAGCACCAGGTACACCTTCACGTAGTGGAGGGTCTCCTCCTCGAGCTCCAGCGGCAAGTTGCAGAGCTACAGGGCCTTGAGGTAGAAGTGCTCTGCCAGCTTGCCATGGCCCAGCAGGTGGTGCAGGGCGGCCAGCCGGTGGTAGGCCACGTGCTCATTCAGCTGGTCCCCTGGGGTGCAGGCCAAAGGGGCAGGTGACCTTGGGGAGTCACCGCATGCCTGAGCTCCAGGTCCCCCCACAGATGCACAAACCCACCTAGGCTGTCTCTGATGTCCTCCCCTTTTCAGGGCGAGTGCTGTGGAGCCTGCATTCAATGCATTCCCACACAGCTGCACACCTACTGTGTACTGGGCCCCAAGGCACAAGGCATTGGGGCATGCGGCCCGCCCAGGGTTCCCTGTCTCTGGAGGAGGACAGACGAGCCTGGCACAGCACCAGGGGATGCCCGGCCTTAAGGGGCAGGCTGCTGGAAGGGGAACTGGGATTTCACCAGAGAGTTGTGTGGTTGATGAGGGTGGAAAGGGCACAAGACAAAGGGAATGTGCCACTCAGCCTGGCACATACAGGGACCGAGATGCCTGGCATGTCTGGAAGGCAGAGGGCACACTGGGTGGCCCTTGTCAGCAGCGGGAAGAGACAGGAAGCAGAGCTCAGCACTGCGTGAGAGACCGCGGGCTGTGCCACACGGCCAGATGGGGAAGCCAGCTGGGCAGATCTGCCTGCCTGGACAGGAGACTAAGAAAATCCAGCAGCTGTTTCAGCTCCTGCCCTACAGACCTGGAGGCTGGGCTCTGGCAAAGTGTGGATCCTGGCAGGGCGGGGGCTCAGGGGACTTACCCAGAGTGATACTGAGTGCTAGGGCCATGTGGACAACCTCCAAGCCCTCCTGGGGCTCCTCCAGCGTGGCCAGCAGTGCCACCAGCTTGTTGCGCAGCTGCAGTTCTGCCTTGCGGTTGCCCATAGTCACTGCCAGGGACAGGGCCCGGTCCTACCACACAGGCAGGTGGGGTCAGGCTTCCCGCAGCATCCACCTTGCCCAGCACCTTCCTCAGAGCTCAGACATGTGCTTGGAGCATCCCACGCCCCAGTTACCCCTGCACCTCTGCAGAGCTCTGTGCTCTGGGATAACGCACGGTTCAGACACCCAAGTTGGGGGTTGAAGAGTCACCTGAGGCCCATCTAGCTACACCTGGCAGCCTCTCCCACCGAGGCACCGGGGGTCTGACTAGGGGGAGCCAGCACTCCTCTCTGCTCTAAAAACACATTTATCTGTGCCCAGGGCTGAGCCACACCGTGAGCTCAGAGGAAGGGAGAAGTCGTCCCCGCTTCGGGGTGCAGGCAGACTTGGGCCCTGGGCCTCCCACTGACATGCTGCGTTTCTTTTGACATGTCCCTGTGCTTCTCTGAGCCTCAGCTTCCTCATCTGGAAGATGGGGACAGGACTTCCCACTCATGGTTGCTTGAGATCATCAGGTGCAAGGGTAGAGCCACTGTCATGTCCAGACCCGAGTGTTTGTCCCAGGCAGGGGCACAGTAAATATCATTCCCGGTGAGACCACTGGGAAATGAAGCATGTGCGTGGGTGGCCTTGCCTCCAGGTGGGAGGCCTCTGCCCTGCCACCCCTGTGCCTCAGCCCTCCAGGTGACTCCCTGAGGCCCACCCACATCAGCCCACAGGCCAGCTCAGCCGGTAGAAGGACACGGCTTGCTCCCGCTCCCAGGCTTCGTTGTAGAAGATGTCTCCAGCTGCCTCAAATGGCTCCAGCCCCAGGTTGGAGTCGCCTGTGTACAGGACCACATTCTGTGCCACCTGAAAGGAGCAGAAGTTCCCTCAAGACCCACACCTGGCGAGGTGACCACACCCACCTTCGCCAGCCTCCTTCCTCTCACACACTGCAGGTACACCAGAGCATTTTTCAGACCTGTGCATTAGGGCTGCCCCACCACTGGCATGAGGACAATGAACTGACGCACTTCAGTGCCAGGAGGTGACTGAGCAGCTGCAGCCCAGGAGCCCGACACCTGTGAATCCTACCACCAGGGATAGCCCTAGCCCACCCCCCACACTCAAACAGTCTCCGTGGCCCCCAGATTGCTGGGAGCCCATCCCCACCGCAGCTCAGGGCCACACATCAACAGTGTTTGTGGGTGGGCCTGGTCCCCTCTTGGCCATGAGCTCTTGATCCTTCTCCTCAGCTCAAGGAGGTATACAGCAGGTGCTCAATAATGAAAGCTTCACCAGGCTCGTGGGCTTCACAATTTGTTCCAGATCACACTGTGTTTGGGAAAGCCTCTGAAAACAGCCGCTATGATAGATTCATTTTGTAAGGAGATGTGCTACGTGTCGCTTGGAGCACGTTCTTCTGTGTGTTAACTGAGTGGTCACATTCTTTGAGCATGAGCTGTATACCAGCAGGTGCTAGGCACTGTGAGGGGCCACGCCTCTGCCCTCAGGGAGAAGATGCTGGCCACTGGGGGAGGATGTGAGGGAACCAGTTGGAGGGAGGGAAAAGGCATACAACAGGTGCTCAGCAGTGGCTCAGGAATGAGTGGATGGATGGATGAATGGATGAGCAGATGTGTAGACACATGTATGGGTGGGTAGATAATGTATGTACATATGGATGGATAGATGGTGGATAGACCAGTATATGGATAAACAAATGGACAGATAGATGAACGGAGGGATGGATTAATAGGTAGATTGCTGGGTGGATGGATGAATGATGGATGGACGAATAGGTGAGTGGATAGATGGGTGGAAGGATGGATAGATGAATGGATGGATGGATGGATGAACAGGTGGATGGAAGAGCAGGTGAATGGATGGATAGACGGGTGAATGGATGGATGATAAAAGGATGTATGAATGATGGATAAGTGGGTGGATGGAG
>NC_044553.1:48519359-48547952 GCF_007565055.1 Rhinopithecus roxellana | reverse complement strand
GAAGGTTCCTTGGATGCATTGAGGCCTACGCTGATAAAGGAAATTTCATCCGTTCAAAACGTGAAAGAAGCTTTCTGAGAAACTTCTTTCTGATCTGTGAATTCATCTCACAGAGTTACAACTATGCCTCAAGAAGCAGTTTGCTAACACTCTTTTCGTGGAATCTGGAAAGTGATATTTGGTAGCCCATAGGGGCCTGGTGAAAAAGGAAATGTCCTCACATATAACTACAGAGAAACTTCTGAGAGATTGCTTTCTGATGTGTGACTTCATCACACAGAGTTCCACCCTCCCTTCTTGGAACAGTTTGCTAACACTGTTCTCGTGGATTCTGCAAAGGTATATTTGGGAGCTCATTGAGGGCTAGGGTGAAAAAGGAATTATCCTCACATAACAACTAAAGAGAAGCTTTCTGAGAAACTGCATTGCCATGTGTGAATGCAACTCACAGAGTTACACGTTTCTCTTCAGTGATCAGTTTGTTAACACAGTTTTCTGGAAATCTGCACTTTGGTATTTCATAGCGCAATGAACCTTACGGTGACAAAGGAAATATCCACAGATGAAAACTAAAGAAGCTTTCTTAGAAACTTCTTGGTGATGTGTAATTCATCTCACAGAGTTACACTTATGTTTCGTGGAGCAGTCCATTAACACTGTCTTTGAGGAAGCTGAAGGGTTCCTTGTCGCATTGAGGCCTACGCTGATAAAATTTCATCCGTTCAAAACGTGAAAGAAGCTTTCTGAGAAACTTCTTTCTGATCTGTGAATTCATCTCACAGAGTTACAACCTATGCCTCAAGAAGCAGTTTGCTAACACTCTTTTCGTGGAATCTGGAAAGTGATATTTGGTAGCCCATAGGGCCCATGGTGAAAAGGAAATGTCCTCACATAATAACTACAGAGAAACTTTCTGAGAGATTGCTTTCTGATGTGTGACTTCATCACACAGAGTTCCACCCTTCCCTTCTTGGAACAGTAAACACTGTTCTCGTGGATTCGCAAAGTATATTTGGAGCTCATTGAGGGCTAGGTGAAAAAGGAATATCCTCCATAACAACTAAAGAAGCTTTCTGAGAAACTGCATTGCCATGTGTGAATGCAACTCACAGAGTTACACGTTTCTCTTCAGTGATCAGTTTGTTAACACAGTTTTCTGGAAATCTGCAATTTGGTATTTCATAGCGCAATGAACCTTACGGTGACAAAAATATCCACAGATGAAAACAAAAGAAGCTTTCTTAGAAACTTCTTGGTGATTGTGAATTCATCTCACAGAGTTACACTTATGTTTCGTGGAGCAGTCCATTAACACTCTTTGAGGAAGCTGAGAAGGGCTTCCTTGGATCGCATTGAGGCCTACGCTGATAAAGGAAATTTCATCCGTTCAAAACGTGAAAGAAGCTTTTGAGAAACTTCTTTCTGATCTGTGAATTCATCTCACAGAGTTACAACTATGCCTCAAGAAGCAGTTTGCTAACACTCTTTTCGTGGAATCTGGAAAGTGATATTTTGGTAGCACTCCTTAGAGGCCCTTGTGAAAAAGGAAATGTCCTCACATAATAACTACAGAGAAACTTTCCTGAGAGATTGGCTTTCTGATGTAGTGACTTCATCACACAGAGTTCCACCTTCCCTTCTTGGAACGGTTTGCTAACACTGTTCTCGTGGATTCTGCAAAGGTATATTTTGGAGCTCATTGAGGGCTAGGGTGAAAAAGGAATTATCCTCACATAAAACTAAGAGAAGCTTTCTGAGAAACTCGCATTGCCATGTGTGAATGCAACTTCACAGAGTTAACAACGTGTCTCTTTCAGTGATCAGTTTTGTTAACACAGTTTTCTTGGAAATCTGCAATTTGGTATTTCATACGCGCAATGAACACTGACGGTGACAAAGGAAATATCCACAGATGAAAACTAGAAAGAAGCTTTCCTGAGAAACTTCTTGGTGATGTGTGAATTCATCTCACAGAGTTACACTTATGTTTCGTGGAGCTAGTCCATTAACACTGTCTTTGAGAACGCTGAGAAGGGCTTCCTTGTATCGCATTGAGGCCTTAAGCTGATAAAGGAAAATTTCATCAATTCAAACGTGAAAGAAGCTTTCTGAGAAACTTCTTTCTGATCTGTGAAATTCATCTCACAGAGTTACAACCTATGCCTCAAAGAAGCAGTTTGCTAACACTCTTTTCGTGGAATCAGGAAAGTGATATTTTGTAGCCCATCGGTACTATGGTTGAAAAAGGAAATGTCCTCACATAGTAACTACAGAGAAACTTTCTGAGATATTGCTTTCTGACGTGTGACTACATCACACAGAGTTCCACCCTTCCTTTTGGAACAGTTTGCTATCACTGTTCTCGTGGATTCTGCAAAGGTATATTTGGGAGCTCATTGAGGGCTGGGGGTCAAAAAGGAATTATCCTCACATAATAACTAAAGAGAAGCTTTCTGAGAAACGGCATTGCCATGTGTGAAGGCAACCTCACAGAGTTACACGTTCTCTTCAGTGATGAGTTTGTTAACACAGTTTTCTGGAAATCTGCAATTTGGTATTTCATAGCGCAATGAAGCTTACGGAGACAAAGGAATATCCACAGATGAAAACTAGAAAGAAGCTTTCTCTAAACTTCTTGGTGATGTGTGAATTCATCTCACAAGTTACACTTAAGTTCGTGGAGCAGTCCATTAACACTGTCTTTGAGGAAGCTGAGAAGGGCTTTCCTTGGATAGCATTGAGGCCAACGCTGATAAAGGAAATTTCATCCGTTCAAAACGTGAAAGAAGCTTTCTGAGAAACTTCTTTCTGATCTGTGAATTCATCTACACGAGTTCAACCTATGCCTCAAGAAGCAGTTTGCTAAACACTCTTTTTCGTGGAATCTGGAAAGTGATGTATTTGGTAGCCCATAGCGGCCATGGTGAAAAGGGAAATGTCCTCACATAATAACTACAGAGAAAGTTTCTGAGAGATTGCTTTCTGATGTGTGACTTCATCACACAGAGTCCACCCTTCCCTTCTTGGAACAGTTATCTAACACTGTTTCTGGTGGATTCTGCAAAGGTATATTTGGGAGCTCATTGAGGGCTAGGGTGCATAAGGATTATACTCCCTAAACAACTAAAGAGAAGCTTTCTGAGAAACTGCATTGCCATTTGTGAATGCAACTCACAGCGTTACACACGTTTCTCTTCAGTGATCAGTTTGTTAACACAGTTTTCTCTGGAAATCTGCAAATTGGTATTTCATAGCGCAATGAACCTTATGGTGACAAGGGAATATCCACAGATGAAAACTGGAAAGAAGCTTTCTTGGAAACTTCTTGGTGATGTGTGAATTCATCTCACAGAGTTACACTTATGTTTCGTGGAGCAGTCCATTAACACTGTCTTTGAGGAAGCTGAGAAGGGCTTCCTTGTATCGCATTGAGGCCTACGCTGATAAAGGAAATTTCATCCGTTCAAAACGTGAAAGAAGCTTTCTGAGAAACTTCTTTATGATCTCTGAATTCATCTCACAGTGTTACAACCTATGCCTTTAGAAGCAGTTTGCTAACACTCTTTTCGTGGAATCTGGAAAGTGAAATTTGGTAGCCCATAGGGGCCCATGGTGAAAAAGAAATGTCCTCACATAATAACTACAGAGAAACTTTCTGAGAGATTGCTTTCTGATGTGTGACTTCATCACACAGATTTCCACCCTTCCCTTCTTGGAACAGTTGTTAACACTGTTCTCTTGGATTCTGCAAAGGTATATTTGGGAGCTCATTGAGGAGCTAGTGTGAAAAAGGAATTATCCTCACATAAAAACTAAAGAGAAGCTTTCTGAGAAACTGCATTTCCATATGTGAATGCAACTCACAGAGTTACACGTTTCTCTTCAGTGATCAGTTTGTTAACACAGTTTTCTGGAAATCTGCAATTTGGTATTTCATAGCGCAATGAACCTTACAGTTACAAAGGAAATATCCACAGAAGAAAACTAGAAAGCTTTCGTAGAAACTTCTTGGTGATGTGTGAATTCATCTCAAAGAGTTACACTTATGTTTTGTGGAGCAGTCCATTAACACTGTCTTTGAGGAAGCTGATAAGGCTTCCTTGGATCGCATTGAGGCCTACGCTGATAAAGGAAATTTCATCCGTTCAAAACGTGAAAGAAGCTTTCTGAGAAACTTCTTTCTGATCTGTGAATTCATCTCACAGAGTTACAACCTATGCCTCAAGAAGCAGTTTGCTAACACTCTTTTCGTGGAATCTGGAAAGTGATATTTGGTAGCCCCTAGAGGCCATGGTGAAAAGGAAATGTCCTCACATAATAAACTACAGAGAAACTTTCTGAGAGATTGCTTTCTGATGTGTGACTTCATCACACAGAGTTCCACCCTTCCCTTCTTGGAACAGTTTGCTAACACTGTTCTCGTGGATTCTGCAAAGGTATATTGGGAGCTCATTGAGGGCTAGGGTGAAAAAGGAATTATCCTCACATAATAACTAAAGAGAAGCTTTCTGAGAAACTGCATTGCCATGTGTGAATGCAATCACAGAGTTACACGTTTCTCTTCAGTGATCAGTTTGTTAACACAGTTTTCTGGAAATCTGCAATTTGGTATTTCATAGCGCAATGAACCTTACGGTGACAAAGGAAATATCCACAGATGAAAACTAGAAAGAAGCTTTCTTAGAAACTTCTTGTGATGTGTGAATTCATCCTCACAGAGTTACACTTATGTTTTCGTGGAGCAGTCCATTAACACTGTCTTTGAGGAAGCTGAGAAGGCTTCCTTGGATGGCATTGAGGCTACGCTGATAAAGGAAATTTCATCGTTCAAAACGTGAAAGAAGCTTTCTGAGAAACTTCTTTCTGATCTGTGAATTCATCTCACAGAGTTACAAGCTATGCCTCAAGAAGCAGTTTGCTAACACTCTTTTCGTGGAATCTGGAAAGTGATATTTGGTAGCCCATAGGGGCCCATGGTGAAAAAGGAAATGTCCTCACATAATAACTACAGAGAAACTTTCTGAGAGATTGCTTTCTGATGTGTGACTTCATCACACAGAGATTCCACCCTTCCCTTCTTGGAACAGTTTGCTAACACTGTTCTCGTGGATTCTGCAAAGGTATATTGGGAGCTCATTGAGGGCTAGGGTGAAAAAGGAATTATCCTCACATAACAACTAAAGAGAAGCTTTCTGAGAAACTGCATTGCCATGTGTGAATGCAACTCACAGAGTTATCACGTTTCTCTTCAGTGATCAGTTTGTTAACACAGTTTTCTGGAAATCTGCAATTTGGTATTTCATAGCGCAATGAACCTTACGGTGACAAGGAAATATCCACAGATGAAAACTACAAAGAAGCTTTCTTAGAAACTTCTTGGTGATGTGTGAATTCATCTCACCGAGTTACACTTATGTTTCGATGGAGCAGTCCATTAACACTGTCTTGAAGGAAGCTGATAAGGATTTCCTTGGATAGCATTGATGCCTACGCTGATAAAGGAAATTTCATCCGTTCAAAACGTGAAAGAAGCTTTCTGAGAAACTTCTTTCTGATCTCTGAATTCATCTCACAGAGTTACAACCTATGCCTCAAGAAGCAGTTTGCTAAACACTCTTTTCGTGGAATCTGCAAAGTGATATTTGGTAGCCCATACGGGAACCGAGGTGAAATAGGAAATGTCCTCACATAATAACTACAGAGAAAGCTTTCTGAGAGATTGCTTTCTGATGTGTGACTTCATCACACAGAGTTCCACCCTTCCCTTCTTGGAACAGTTTGCTAACACTGTTCTCGTGTATTCTGCAACGGTATATTTGGGAGCTCATTGACGGCTAGGGTGCATAAGGAATTATCCTCCAATAACAACTAAAGAGAAGCTTTCTGAGAAATTGCATTGCCATGTGTGAATGCAACTCACAGAGTTACACGTTTCTCTTCAGTGATCAGTTTGTTACACACTTTTCTGGAAATCTGCAATTTGGTATTTCATAGCGCAATGAACCTTACTGTGACAAGGGAAATATCCACAGATGAAAACTAGAAAGAAGCATTCGTAGGAAACTTCTTGGTGATGTGTGAATTCATCTCACAGAGTTACACTTATGTTTCGTGGAGCAGTCCATTAACACTGTCTTGGAGGAAGCTGAGAAGGGCTTCCTTGGATCGCATTGAGGCCTACGCCGATAAAGGAAATTTCATCCATTCAAAACGTGAAAGAAGCTTTCTGAGAAACTACTTTCTAATCTGTGAATTTATCTCACAGACTTACAACCTATGCCTCAAAAAGCAGTTTGCTAACACTCTTTTCGTGGAATCTGCAAAGTGATATTTGGTAGCCCATACGGGCCCAATGTGAAATATTAAATGTCCTCACACAATAACTACAGAGAAACTTTCTGAGAGATTGCTTTCTGATGTGTGACTTCATCACACAGAGTTCCACGCTTCCCTTCTTGGAACAGTTTGCTAACACTGTTCTCGTGAATTCTGCAAAGGTATATTTGGGAGATCATTGAAGGCTAGGGTGAAAAAGGAATTATCCTCAAATAATAACTAAGGAGAAGCTTTCTGAGAAACTGCATTGCCATGTGTGAATGCAACTCACAGTTACACGTTTCTCTTCAGTGATCAGTTTGTTAACACAGTTTTCTGGATATCTGCAATTTGGTATTTCACAGTGCAATGAACCTTAGGGTGACAAGGGAAATATCCACAGATGAATACTAGAAAGAAGCTTTCTTAGAAACTTCTTGGTGATGTGTGAATTCATCTCACAGAGTTACACTTATGTTTCGTGGAGCAGTCCATTAACACTGTCTTTGAGGAAGCTGAGAAGGGCTTCCTTGGATCGCATTGAGGCTTACGCTGAAAAAGGAAATTTCATCCGTTCAAAACGAGAAAGAAGCTTTCTGAGAAACTGCTTTCTGATCTGTGAATTCATCTCACAGAGTTACAACCTATGCCTCAAGAAGCAGTTTGCTAACACACTTTTCGTGGAATCTGGAAAGTGATATTTGGTAGCCCCTAGGGGCCCATGGTGAAAAAGGAAATGTCCTCACATCATAACTACAGAGAAACTTTCTGAGAGATTGCTTTCTGATGTGTGACTTCATCACACAGAGTTCCACCCTTCCCTTCTTGGAACAGTTTGCTAACACTGTTCTCGTGGATTCTGCAAAGGTATATTTGGGAGCTCATTGAGGGCTAGGGTGAAAAAGGAATTATCCTCACATAACAACTAAAGAGAAGCTTTCTGAGAAACTGCATTGCCATGTGTGAATGCAACTCACAGAGTTACACGTTTCTCTTCAGTGATCAGTTTGTTAACACAGTTTTCTGGAAATCTGCAATTTGGTATTTCATAGCGCAGTGAACCTGACGGTGACAAAGGAAATATCCAGAGATGAAAACTAGAAAGAAGCTTTCTTGGAAACTTCTTGGTGATGTGTGAATTCATCTCACAGAGTTACACTTATGTTTCGTGGAGCAGTCCATTAACACTGTCTTTGAGGAAGCTGAGAAGGGCTTCCTTGGATCGCATTGAGGCCTACGCTGATAAAGGACATTTCATCCATTCAAAACGTGAAAGAAGCTTTCTGGGAAACTTCTTTCTGATCTGTGAATTCATCTCACAGTGTTACAACCTATGCCTCTAGAAGCAGTTTGCTAACACTCTTTTCGTGGAATCCTGAAAGTGATATTTGGTAGCCCATAGGGGCCCATGGTGAAAAAGGAAATGTCCTCACATAATAACTACAGAGAAACTTTCTGAGAGATTGCTTTCTGATGTGTGACTTCATCACACAGAGTTCCACACTTCCCTTCTTGGAACAGTTTGCTAACACTGTTGTCGGGGATTCTGCAAATGTATATTTGGGAGCTCATTGAGGGCTAGGGTGAAAAAGGAATTATCCTCACATAACAACTAAAGAGAAGCTTTCTGAGAAACTGCATTGCCATGTGTGAATGCAACTCACAGAGTTACACGTTTCTCTTCAGTGATCAGTTTGTTAACACAGTTTTCTGGAAATCTGCAATTTGGTATTTCATATCGCAATGAAGCTTACGGTGACAAAGGAATATCCACAGATGAAAACAAGAAAGAATCTTTCTCAGAAACTTCTTGTTGATATGTGAATTCATCTCACAGAGGTACACTTAAGTTTCGTGGAGCAGTCCATTAACACTGTCTTTGAGGAAGCTGAGACGGGCTTCCTTGGATCGCATTGAGGCCTAAGCTGATAAAGGAAATTTCATCGGTTCAAAACATGACAGAAGCTCTCTGAGAAACTTCTTTCTGATCTGTGAATTCATCTTACAGAGTTCCAAGCTATGCCTCAAGAAGCAGTTTGCTAACACTGTTTTCGTGGAATCTGGAAAGTGATATTTGCTAGCCCATAGGGGCCCATGGTGAAAAAGGAAATGTCCTCACATAATAACTACAGAGAAACTTTCTGAGAGATGGCTTTCTGACGTGAGACTTCATCACACAGAGTTCCACCCTTCCCTTTTTGGAACAGTTTGCTATCACTCTTCTCGTGGATTCTGCAAAGGTATATTTGGGAGCTCATTGAGGGCTGGGGTCAAAAAGGAATTATCCTCACATAACAACTAAAGAGAAGCTTTCTGAGAAACTGCAGTGCCATGTGTGAATGCAACTCAAAGAGTTACACGTTTCTCTTCAGTGATCAGTTTGTTAACACAGTTTTCTGGAAATCTGCAATTTGGTATTTCATTGCGCAATGAACCTTACCATGACAAGGGAAATATCCACAGATGAAAACTAGAAAGAAGCTTTCATAGAAACTTCTTGGTGATGTGTGAATTCATCTCACAGAGTTACACTTATGTTTCGTGGAGCAGTCCATTAACACTGTCTTTGAGGCAGCTGAGAAGGGCTTCCTTGGATCGCATTGAGGCCTACGCTGACAAAGGAAATTTCATCCGTTCAAAACGTGAAAGAAGCTTTCTGAGAAACTTCTTTCTGATCAGTGAGTTCATCTCACAGACTTACAACATAGACCTCAGGAAGCAGTCTGCTAAAACTCTTTATGTGGAAACCTCAAAGTCATATTTGGGAGACCATAGGGGCCCATGGTGAAAAAGGAAATGTCCTCATGTAATAACTAGACAGAAGCTTTCTGAGAGATTGCTTTCCGATGTGCGATTTCATCACACAGATTTCCACCCTTCCCTTCTTGTAACAGTTTGCTAACACGGTTATCGTGGATTCTGCAAAGTCATATTTCGGACCTCTTTGAGGGCTATGGTGGAAAAGGAAATATCCTCAGATCAAAACTGGAAAAAAGCCTTCTGAGAAACAGCATTGCCATGTGTGAATGTAACTCACAGAGTTACACGTTTCTCTTCAGTGATCAGTTTGTTAACACAGTATTCTGGAAATCTGCAATTGGTTATTTCATTGCACAATGAAGCTTACGGTGACACAGGAAATATCCTCAGATGAAAACTAGAAAGAAGCATTCTTAGAAACTTCTTGGTGATGTGTGAGTTCATCTCACAGAATGACACTTACGTTTCGTGGAGCAGTCCACTAACACTGTCATTGAGGAAGCTGAGAAGGGCTTCTTTGGATCACATTGAGGCCTACGCTGATAAAGGAAATTTCATCAGTTCAATATGTGAAACAAGCTTTCTGAGAAACTTCTTTCTGATCAGTGAGTTCGCCTCACAGATTTACAACATAGACCTCAGGAAGCAGTTGGCTAACACTCTTTTCCTAGATACTGCAAAGTCATATTTGGGAGCCCTTAGGGGCCCATGGTGAAAACGGAAATATCCTCATATACTAACTAGAGAGAAGCTTTCTGAGAGATTGCTTTCTGATGTGTGACTTCATCACACAGAGTTCCACCCTTCCCTTCTTGGAATAGTTTGCTAACACTGTTGTCATGGATTCTCCAAAGTGATATTTTTGAGCCCATAGGGGCCCTTGGTGAAAAAAGAAGTATCCTCACATAAGAACTAGAGAGAATCTTTCTGAGAGATTGCTTTCTGATATGTGACTTCATCACACAGAGTTCCACCCTTCACTTCTTGGAACAGTTTGCTAACACTGTTGTCGTGGATTCTGCAACGTGATATTTGGGAGCTCATTGAGGGCTTTGGTGAAAAAGGAAATATCCTCAGGTTAAAACTGGAAAGAAGCCTTCTGAGAAACTGCATTGCCATGTGTGAATGCAACTCACAGAGTTACACGTTTCTCTTCAGTGATCAGTTTGTTAACACAGTTTTAGGGAAATCTGCAATTAGATACTTCATAGCGCAATGAAGTTTACGGTGATAGAGAATTATCCTCAGATGAAAAATAGAAAGAAGCTTTCTTAGAAACTTCTTGGTGAAGTGTGAATTCATCTCACAGAGTTACACGTATGTTTCGTGGAGCAGTCCATTAACACTGTCTTTGGGGAACCTGAGAAGGGCTTCCTTGGATCGCATTGAGGCCTACGCTGATAAAGGAAATTTCATCAGTACAAAACGTGAAAGAAGCTTTCTGAGAAACTTCTTTCTGATCAGTGAGTTCATCTCACAGACTTACAACATAGACCTCAGGAAGCAGTCTGCTAAAACTCTTTATGTGGAAACCTCAAAGTCATATTTGGGAGACCATAGGGGCCCATGGTGAAAATGGAAATGTCCTCAGGTAATAACTAGACAGAAGCTTTCTGAGAGATTGCTTTCCGATGTGCGATTTCATCACACAGATTTCCACCCTTCCCTTCTTGTAACAGTTTGCTAACACGGTTATCGTGGATTCTACAAAGTCATATTTCGGACCTCTTTGAGGGCTATGGTGGAAAAGGAAATATCCTCAGATCAAAACTGGAAAAAAGCCTTCTGAGAAACAGCATTGCCATGTGTGAATGTAACTCACAGAGTTACATGTTTCTCTTGAGTGATCAGTTTGTTAACACAGTATTCTGGAAATCTGCAATTGGTTATTTCATTGCACAATGAAGCTTACGGTGACACAGGAAATATCCTCAGATGAAAACTAGAAAGAAGCATTCTTAGAAACTTCTTGGTGATGTGTGAGTTCATCTCACAGAATGACACTTACGTTTCGTGGAGCAGTCCACTAACACTGTCATTGAGGAAGCTGAGAAGGGCTTCTTTGGATCACATTGAGGCCTACGCTGATAAAGGAAATTTCATCAGTTCAATATGTGAAACAAGCTTTCTGAGAAACTTCTTTCTGATCAGTGAGTTCGCCTCACAGACTTACAACATAGACCTCAGGAAGCAGTTGGCTAACACTCTTTTCCTAGATACTGCAAAGTCATATTTGGGAGCCCTTAGGGGCCCATGGTGAAAACGGAAATATCCTCATATGCTAACTAGAGAGAAGCTTTCTGAGAGATTGCTTTCTGATGTGTGACTTCACCACACAGAGTTCCATCCTTCCCTTCTTGGAACACTTTGCTAACACTGTTGTCGCGGCTTTGCAAAGTGACATTTGGGAGCCCATAGTGGCCCATGGTGAAAAAAGAAGTATCCCAATAAGAACTAGAGAGGACATTTCTGAGAGATTGCTTTCTTATATGTGACTTCATCACACAGAGTTCCACCCTTCCCTTCTTGGAACAGTTTGCTAACACTGTTGTCGTGGATTCTGCAAAGTGATATTTGGGAGCCCATAGCGGCTCAGGGTGAAAAAGGAAGTATCCTCAGATAAGAACTAGAGACAAGCTTTCTGAGAGATTGCTTTCTACTATGTGACTTCATCACACAGAGTTCCACCCTTCCTTCTTGGAACAGTTTGCTAACACTGTTGTCGTGGATTCTGCAAAGTGATATTTGGGAGCTCATTAAGCGCTACGGTGAAAAAGGAAATATCCTCAGATTAAAAGTGGAAAGAAGCCTTCTGAGAAACTGCATTGCCATGTGTGAATGCAACTCACAGAGATACACGTTTCTCTTCAGTGATCAGTTTGTTAACACAGTTTTCTGGAAATCTGCAATTAGATACTTCATAGTGCAAGGAAGCTTCGGGTGACAAGGGAAATGTCCTCAGATGAAAACTAGAAAGAAGTTATCTTAGAAACTTCGTGGTGATGTGTGAATTCATCTCACAGAGTTACACTTATGTTTCGGTGAGCAGTGCATTAACACTGTCCTTGAGGAACCTGAGAACGGCTTCATTGGAACGCATTGAGGCCTACGCTGATAAAGGAAATTTCATCAGTTCACAACGTGAAAGACGCTTTCTGAGAAACTTCTTTCTGATCAGTGAGTTCATCTGACAGACTTAAACGTAGACCTCAGGAAGCAGTTTGCTAACACCCTTTTTGTGGAAAATGCAAAATGATATTTGGGAGCCCATAGGGACCCATGGTGAAAAAGGAAATATCGTAACAGAATAACTAGAGAGAAGCTTTCTGAGAGATTGCTGTCTCATGTGCGACTTCATCACACCGAGTTCCAGCCTTCCCTTCTTGTTACAGTTTGCTAACACTGTTGTCGTGGATACTGCAAAATGACATTGGGGAACTCATTGAGGGCTAAGGTGAAAAAGGAAATATCCTCAGATTAAAACTGGAAAGAAGAATTCTGAGAAACTGCTTTGGCATGTGTCAATGCAACTCACAGAGTTTCACGTTTCTCTTCAGTGATCAGGTTGTTAACACAGTTTTCTGCAAATCTGCAATTAGATACTTCAAAGCACAATGAATCTTACGGTGAGAAAGGAAATTTCCTCAGATGATATCTAGAAAGAAGCTTTCTTAGAAACTTCTTGGTGATGTGTGAAGTCATCTCACAGACTTACACATATGTTTCCTGGAGCAGTCCATACAAACTGTCTTTGAGGAAGCTGAGAAGGGCATCTTTGGATCGCATTGAAGCCTACGCTGATAAAGGAAATTTCGTCAGTTCAAAACGTGAGAGAAGCTTTCTGAGAAACTTCTTTCGAATCAGTGAGTTCATCTCACATGGTTACAACATAGACCTCAGGAAGCAGTTTGCTAACACTCTTTTCCTGGAAACTGCAAAGTCATATTTGGCAGCACATAGGGGCCCATGGTGAAAAATGAAATATCCTCACATAATAACTAGAGAGAAGCTTTCTGAGAGATTGCCTTCTGATGTGTGACTTCATCACACAGAATTCCACCCTTAACTTCTTGGAACAGTTTGCTAACACTGTTGTCGTGGATTCTGCAAAGTGATATTTGGGAGCTCTTTCAGGGCTATGGTGAAAAAGGAAATATCCTCAGATTAAAACTGGAAGGAATCCTTCTGAGAATCTGCATTGCCATGTGTGAATGCAACTCACAGAGTTACACGTTTCTCGTCAGTGATGAGTTTGTTAACACAGTTTTCTGGAAATCTGCAATTAGATACTTCATAGCGCTATGAAGCTTACAGTGACAAAGGAAATATCCTCAGATGAAAACAAGAAAGAAGCTTTCTTAGAAACTTCCTGGTAATGTGTGAATTCATCTCAAAGAGTTACACTTATATTTCGGGGAGCAGTCCATCAACACTGTCTTTGAGGAAATTCAGAAGGACTTCTTTGGATCGCATTGAGGCCTACGCTGATAAAGGTAATTTCATGAGTTCAAAACGTGAAAGAAGCTTTCTGAGAAACTTCTTTCTGATCAGTGAGTTCATCTCACAGACTTACAACATAGATCTCAGGAAGCAGTTTGCTAACACTCTTTTCGTGGAAAATGCAAAGTCATATTTGGGAGCCCATAGGGGCTCATGGTGAAAAAGGAAATATCCTCACGTAATAACTAGAGAGAAGCTTTCTGCGAGATTGCTTTCCGATGTGTGAGTTCATCATACAGAGGTCCACCGTTCCCTTCTTGGAACAGTTTGCTAACACTGTTGTCCTGAATTCTGCAAAGTGATATTTGGGAAAACGTAGTGGCTCATGGTGAAAAAAGAAGTATACGCACATAAGAACTAGAGAGAAGCTTTCTGAGAGATTTCTTTCTGATGTGTGACTTCATCACACAGAGTTCCACCCTTCCCTTCTTGGAACAGTTTGCTAACACTGTTATCGTGGATTTTTCAGAGTGACGTTTGGGAGCCCATAGGGACCCATGGTGAAAACAGAAGTATCCTCACATAAGAAGTAGAGAGAAGCTTTCTGAGAGATTGCTTTCTAATGTGTGACTTCATCACACAGAGTTCCACCCTTACCTTCTTGGAACTGTTTGCTAACACTGTTGTCGTGGATTCTGCAAAGTGATATTCCGGAGCTGTTTGAGGGCTATGGTGAAAAAGGAAATATCCTCAGATTCAAACTGGAAGGAAGCCTTCTGAGAAACTGAATTGCCATCTGTGAAAGCAAATCAGAGAGTTACACGTTTCTCTTCAGTGATCAGTTTGTTAACAGCGTTTTCTTGAAATGTGAAATTAGATACTTCATAGCGCAATGAAGCTTATGGTGACAAAGGAAATATCCTCAGATGAAAACGAGAAAGAAGCTTTCTTAGCAACTTCTTGGTGATGTGTGAATTCATCTCACAGAGTTACACTTACGTATCGTGGAGCAGTCCATTAACACTGTCTTTGAGGAAGCTGAGAAGGGTTTATTTGGATCGCTTTGAGGCCTATGCTGATAAAGGAAATTTCATCAGGTTAAAACGTGAAAGAAGCTTTCTGAGAAAATTCTTTCTGATCAGTGAGTTCATCTCACACACTTACAACATAGACCTCAGGAAGCAGTTTGCTAACACTATTTTCATGGAAACTGCAAATCATATTTGGGAGCCAATAGGGGCCCATGGTGAAAAAGGAAATATAGTCACATAGTAACTAGAGAGAAGCTTTCTGCGAGATTGCTTTCTGATGTGTGACTTCATCACACAGAGTTCCACCCTTCCCTTCTTGGAACAGTTTGCTAACACTGTTGTCGTGGTTTCTGCAAAGTGATATTTCGGAGCTCATTGAGGGCTATGGTGAAAAAGGAAATATCCTCAGATTAAAACTGGAAAGAAGCCTTCTGAGAAACTGCATTGCCATATGTGAATGCAAATCACAGAGTAACACGTTTCTCTTCAGTCATCAGTTTGTTAACACAGTTTTCTGGAAATCTGAAATTAGATACTTCATAGTGCAATGAAGCTCATGGTAACAAAGGAAATATCCTCAGATGAAAACAAGAAAGAAGCTTTCTTAAAAGCTTCTTGGTGATGTGTGAATTATTCTCACAGGGAGACATTTATGTTTCGTGGAATAGGCCATTAAAACTGTCTTTGAGGAAGCTGAGAATGGTTTATTTGGATCGCTTTGAGGCCTATGCTGATAAAGGAAATTTCATCAGGTCAAAACGTGAAAGAAGCTTTCTGAGAAAATTCTTTCTGATCAGTGAGTTCATCTCACAGACTTACAACATAGACCTCAGGAAGCAGTTTGCTAACACTCTTTTCGTGGAAACTGCAAAGTCATATTTGGGAGCCAATAGGGGCCCATGGTGAAAAAGGAAATATCCTCACATAATAACTAGAGAGAAGCTTTCTGAGAGATTGCTTTCTGATGTGTGACTTCATCACACAGAGTTCCACCCTTCCCTTCTTGGAACAGTTTGCTAACACGGTTGTCATGGATTCTGCAAAGTGATATTCCAGAGCTGTTTGACGGGAATAGTGAAAAAGTAAATATCCTCAGATTCAAACTGGAAAGAAGCCTTCTGAGAAACTGCATTGCCATGTGTTAATGCAACTCACACAGTTACATGTTTCTCTTCAGTGATAAGTTTGATAACAGAGTTTTCTGGAAATCTGCAATTAGATACTTCATAGCGCAATGAAGCTTATGGTGACAAACGAAATATCATCAGATGAAAACCAGAAAGAAGCTTTCTTAGAAACTTCTTGGTGATGTGTGAATTCATCTCACAGAGTTACACTTATGTGTCGTGAAGCAGTCCATTAACACTGTCTTTGAGGGACCTGAGAAGGGCTTCTTTGGATCGCATTGAGGCCTACGCTGATAAAGGAAATTTCATCCGTTCAAAACGTGAAAGAAGCTTTCTGAGAAACTTCTTTCTGATCAGTGAATTCATCTCACAGACTTACAACTTAGATGTCAGGAAGCAGTTTGCTAACACTCTTTTCGTGGAAACTGCAAAGTCCTATTTGGAACCAATATGGGCCCATGGCGAAAAAGGAAATATCCTCACATAATAACTAGAAAGAAGCTTTCTGAGACATTGCTTTCTGATGTGTGACTTCATCACACGGAGTTCCACCCTTCCCTTCTTGGAACAGTTTGCTAACACTGTTGTCATGGATTCGCAAAGTGACATTTGGTAGCCCACAGAGGTCCATTCTGTAAAAAGACGTATCTTCACATAAGAACTAGAGAGAAGCTTTCTGAGAGATTGCTTTCTGTTATGTGACTTCATCACACAGAGTTCCACCTTTCCCTTCTTGGAACAGTTTGGTAACACTGTTGTCGTGGATTTTGCAAAGTGATATTTAGGAGCCCATAAGGACCCATGGTGAAAAAAGAAGTATCCTCACATAAGAACTAGAGAGAAGCTTTCTGAGAGATTGCTTTCTGATATGTGACTTCATCACACAGAGTTGCACCCTTACCTTTTTGGAACAGTTTGCTAACACTGTTGTCGTGGATTCTGCAAAGTGATATTTGGAGGCTCATTGAGGGCTATGGTGAAAAACGAAATATCCTCAGATTAAAACTGGAAAGAAGCCTTCTGAGAAACTGCATTGCCATGTGTGAATGCAACTCACACAGTTACACGTTTCTGTTCAGTGATCAGTTTGTTAACACAGTTTTCTGGAAATCTGCAATTAGATACTTCATAGTGCAGTGAAGCTTACGGTGACAAAGGAAATATCCTCAGATGAAAACTAGAAAGAAGCGTTCTTAGAAACTTCTTGGTGATGTGTGAATATATCTCACAGAGTTACACTTATGTTTCGTGGAGTAGTAGATTAACACTGTCTTTGAGGAACATGAGAAGGGCTTCTTTGGATCGCATTGAGGCCGACGGTGATACAGGAAATTTCATCAGTTCACAACGTGAAGGACGCTTTCTGAGAAACTTCCTTGTGATCAGTGAGTTAATCTCAAACACTTGAAACATAGACCTTGGGAAGCAGTTTGCTAACACTCTTTCTGTGGAAACTGCAAAGTCATATTTGGGAGCCCATAGATGCCCATGGTGATATAGGAAATATCCTCACATAATAACTACAGAGATCCTTTCTGAGAGATTGCTTTCTGATGTGTGACTTCAGCATACAGAGTTCCACCCTTCAATTCTTGGAATAGTTTTCTAACACTGTTGTCGTGGATCCTGCAACGTGATATTTGGGAGCCCATAGGTTCCCATGGTGATAAAAGAAGTATCTTCACATAAGAACCTGAAAGAAGCTTTCAGAGAGATAGCTTTCTGATATGTGACTTTATCACACAGAAATCCACCCTACCCTTCTTGGAACAGTTTGCTAACACTGTTGTCGTGGATTCTGCAAAGTGATATTTGGGAGCTCTTTGAGGGCTATGGTGAAAAGGGAAATATCCTCAGATTAAAACTGGAAAGAAGCCTTCTGAGAATCTGCATTGCCATGTGTGAATGCAAGTCACAGAGTTACACGTTTCTCGTCGGTGATCAGTTTGTTAACACAGTGTTCTGGAAATCTGCAATTTGATACTGCTTATCGCAATTAAACGTACGGTGACAAAGGAAATATCCTCAGATGAAAACTAGAAAGAAGCTTTCTTAGAAAATTCTTGGTGATGTGTGAATTCATCTACCAGAGTTACACTTATGTTTTTGGAACAGTCCATTAACACTGTCTTTGAGGAAGCTGAGAAGCGCTTCCTTGGATTGCATTGAGGCCTACGCTGATAAAGGAAATTTCATCAGTTCACAACGTGAAAGAACCTTTCTGAGAAACTTCTTTCTGATCAGTGAGTTCATCTCACAGGCTTAAAAGTAGACCTCAGGAAGCAGTTTGCTAACACTCTTCTCGTGGAAACTGCAAAATGGTATTTCGGAGCCAATAGGGACCCATGGTGAAAAAGGAAATATCGTAACAGAATGAATAGAGAGAAGCTTTCTGAGAGATTGCTGTCTCATGTGCGAATTCATCACACCGGGTTCCAGACTTCCCTTCTTGTTACAGTTTCCTAACACAGTTGTCGTGGATTCTGCAAAGTGACACTTGGGAGCTCATTGAGGGCTAAGGTGAAAAAGGAAATATCCTCAGATTAAAACTGGAAAGAAGACTTCTGCGAAACTGTGTTGGCATGTGTGAATGCTGCTCACAGAGTTTCACATTTCTCTTCTGTGATCAGGTAGTTAACACAGTTTTCTGCAAATCTGCAATTAGATACTTCAAAGCGCAATGAAGCTTACGGTGACAAAGGAAATATCCACAGATGAAAACTAGAAAGAAGCTTTCTTAGAAACTTCTTGGTGATGTGTGAATTCATCTCATAGAGTTACACTTATGTTTCGTGGAGCAGTCCATTAACACTGTCTTTGAGGAAGCTGAGAAGGGCTTCTTTGGATCGCATTGAGGCCTACGCTGATAAAGGAAATTTCATCACTTCAAAACGTGAAAGAAGCTTTCTGAGAAACTTTTTTCTGATCAGTGAGTTCATCTCACTGACTTAAATCATAGAACTCAGGAAGAAGTTTCCTAACACCCTTTTCGTGGAAACTGCAAAGTCATATTTGGGAGCCCATAGGGGCCCATGGTGAGAAAGGAAATATCCTCACATAATAACTAGAGAGAAGCTCTCTGAGAGATTGCTTTCTGATGTGTGACTTCTTCACACAGAGTTCCACCCTTCCCTTCTTGAACAGTTTGATAACACTGTTGTCGTGGATTCTGCAAAGTGATATTTGGGATCCCATTGGTTCCCATGGTGAAAAAAGAAGTATCGTCACAAAAGAACTAGTGAGAAACTTTCTGAGAGATTGCTTTCTGATATGTGACTTCGTCAGACAGAGTTCCACCCTTCCCTTCTTAAACAGTTTGCTAAAACTGTTGTCGTGGATACTGCAAAGTGATATTTGGGAGCTCTTTGAGCGCTATGGTGAAAAAGGAAATATCCTCAGATTAAAACTGGAAAGAAGCCTTCTGAGAATTTGCATTGCCATGTGTGAATGCAACTCACAGAGTTACACGTTTCCCTTCAGTGATCAGTGTGTTAACACAGTTTTCTGGAAATCTGCAATTAGATATTCATAGCTCAATGAAGCTTACGGTGACAAAGGAAATATCCTCAGATGAAAACTAGAAAGAAGCTTTCTTAGAAATTTCTTGGTGATGTGTGAATTCATCTCACAGAGTTACACTTACTTTTCGTCGATCAGTCCATTAACACTGTCTTTGAGGAACCTGAGAACGGGTTATTTGGATTGCATTGAGGCCTATGCTGATAAAGGAAATTTCATCAGTTCAAAACATGAAAGAAAATTTCTGAGAAACTTCTTTCTGCTCACTGAGTTCATCTCACGGAAATACAACATAGACCTCAGGAAGCAGTTTGCTAACACTCTTTTCGTGGGAACTGTAAAGTGATTTTTGGGAGCCCATAGGGGCCCATGGTGAAAAAGGAAATATCCTCACATAATAACTAGACAGAAACTTTCTGAGAGATTGCTTTCTGAGATGTGACTTCATCACACAGAGTTCCACCCTTCCCTTCTTGGAAGAGTTTGCTAACACTGTTGTCGTGGACTCTGCCAAGTTACATTTTGGAGCCCATAGGTTCCCATGGCGAAAAAAGAAGTATCCTAACATAAGAACTAAAGAGAAACTTTCTGAGAAATTACTTTCTGATATGTGACTTCATCACACAGCGTTCCACCCTTCCTTTCGTGGAACAGTTTGCTAAAACTGTTGTCATGGATTCTGCAAAGTGATATTTGGGAGCTCTTTGAGGGCTATGGTGAAAAAGGAAATATCCTCAGATTAAAACTGGAAAGAAGCCTTCTGAGAATCTGCATTTCTATGTATGAATGCAACTCACAGAGTTACACGTTTCTCTTCAGTGATCAGTTTGTTAACACAGTTATCTGGAAATTTGTAATTAGATACTTCATAGCGTAATGAAGCTTACGGTGACAAAGGAAATATCCTCAGATGAAAACTAAAAAAGAAGCATTCTTGGAAACTTCTTGGTGATGCGTGAATTCTTCTCACATAATTACACTTATGTTTCGCGGAGCAGTCCATTAACACTGTCTTTGAGGAAGCTCAGAAGTGCTTCTTTGGATCGCATTGAAGCCTAAACTGATAAAGGCAATTTCATCAGTTCAAAAGGTGAAAGAAGCTTTCTGAGAAACTTCTTTCTGATCTGTGAATTCATCACACAGAGTTACAACTTATGCCTCAAGAAGCAGTTTGCTAACACTCTTTTCGTGGAATCTGGAAAGTGATATTTGGTAGCCCATAGGGGCCCATGGTGAAAAAGGAAATGTCCTCACACAATAATTACAGAGAAACTTTCTGAGAGATTGCTTTCTGATGTGTGACTTCATCACGCAGAGTTCCACCCTTCCCTTCTTGGAACAGTTTGCTAACACTGTTCTCGTGGATTCTGCAATGGTATATTTGGGAGCTCATTGAGGGCTAGGGTGAAAAAGGAATTACCCTCACATAATAACTAAAGAGAAGATTTCTGAGAAACTGCATTGTCATGTGTGAAAGCAACTCACAGATTTACACGTTTCTCTTCAGTGATCAGTTTGTTAACACAGTTTTCTGGAAATCTGCAATTTGGTATTTCATAGCGCAATGAACCTTACGGTGACAAAGGAAATACCCACAGATGAAAACTAGAAAGAAACTTTCTTAGAAAATTCTTGGTGCTGTGTGAATTCATCCCACAGAGTTACACTAATGTTTCGTGGAGCAGTCCATTAACACTGTCTTTGTGGAAGCTGAGATGGGCTTCCTTCATCGCATTGAGGCCTACACTGATAAAGGAAATTTCATCCGTTCAAAACGTGAAAGAAGCTTTCTGAGAAACTTCTTTCTGATCTGTGAATTCATCTCACAGTGTTACAAGCTATGCCTCAAGAAGCAGTGTGCTAACACTCTTTTCGTGGAATCTGCAAAGTGATATTTGGGAGCCCATAGGGGCCCATGGTGAGAAAGGAAATGTCCTCAGATAATTACCAGAGAAAAGCGTTCTGGGAGATTGCTTTCTGATGTGTGACTTCATCTCACAGAGTTACGCCAGTGTTTTTTGGAACCGTTTCTTAGGACTGTTTCCGTGGATTCTGAGAAGTGATATTTCAGATGTCTTTGAAGAATAGAAGGAGAAAAGAAATATCCTCCAAGAAAAAGCGGAATCAAGCTTTCTGAGAAACTGCTTTGTGATATGTGAATTCATTTCACAGTGATATATCACCCTTTCTCGGGGGAGTTTCCTAGCACTCATTTTGAGGAATCTCAGATGTGATGTCTTGGATATCGTGGAAATGTCCTCACATAATAACTACAGAGAAAGTTTCTGAGAGATTGTTTTCTGATGTGTGACTTCATCTCACAGAGTTACGCCAGTGTTTTCTGGAACCGTTTCTTAGGACTGTTTCCATGGATTCCGAGAAGTGATATTTCAGATGGCTTTGAAGAATAGAAGGAGAAAAGAAATATCCTCCAAGAAAAAGCGGAATCAAGCTTTCTGAGAAACTGCTTTGTGATATGTGAATTCATTTCACAGTGTTATATCACCCTTTCTCGGGGGAGTTCCTAGCACTCATTTTGAGGAATCTCAGATGTGATGTCTTGGATATCGTGGAACTGCATGGTGAATAAGGAAGTATCCTCGGAGAAACCTGCAGAGAAGCCTTCTCAGAAACTTCTTTGTTGTGGGTGAATTCAGCCCACAGATGTCCATGATTGTTTTCACTGAGAAGCTTGTAAGCAGAGTTTTCGCAGAATCTGCAATAGTACACACGGTGGCGCTCCGAGAACACAAAAAACCTCGTCTTACTAAAGAAAGAAGCTTTCTGAGAAACCGCTTTGTGATGTGTGAATTCAACTCACTAAGTTACAGCTGTATTTCGTGGGGCCGTGGCCTAGCCCTACTTGTGTGGAATCTGAGAACAGATATTCCGGAACCCTTTGAAAACAATGGGGCCAATGGAAATATCTACCAATAAAAATGAGAAAGAAGCTTTCTGAGAAACTTCTTTGTGATCTGTGAATTCTTCTCACAGAGTTACAACTTAGGCCTCATGAAGCAGTTTGCTACCTCACTTTTCGTGGAATCTGCAAAGGGATATTTGGGAGTCCATTGGGTACCATTGTGAAAAAGGAAATATCATCAGATAATAACCAGAGAAAAGCTTTCTGAGAGATTGCTTTCTGATGTGTGACTTCAGCACACAGAGTTCCACCCTTCCCTTCTTGGAACAGTTTGCTAACACTGTTGTCGTGGATACTGCAAACTGACATTTGGGAGCTCATTGAGGGCTATGGTGAACAAGGAAATACCTTCAGATAAACACTGGAAAGAAGCCCTCTGGGAAAATGCACTTCGATGTATCAATGCAACTCACAGAGCTACACGTTTCTCTTCAGTGATCAGTTTGCTAACATAGTTTTCTGGAAATCTACCTCGGGATATTTCTTAGTTCAAAGAAGCTAACGGTGTCAAAGGAAATATCCTCAGATGAAAACCAAAAAGAAGCTTTCTTAGCAACTTCTTGGTGATGTGTGAATTCATCTCACAGAGTTACACTTATGTTCCGTGGAGCAGTCCATTAACACTGTCTTTGGGAAACCTGAGAAGGGCTTCCTTGGATCGCATTGAGGCCTACGCTGATAAAGGAAATTTCATCCGTTCAAAACGTGAAAGAAGCTTTCTGAGAAACTTCATTCTGATCTGTGAGTTCATCTCACAGACTTACAACTTAGACTTCAGGAAGCAGTGTGCTAACACTCTTATCGTGGACTCTGGAAAGTGATATTTGTTAGCCCAAAGGGGCCCATGGTAAAAAAGGAAATGTCCTCACACAGTAACTACAGAGAAACTTTCTGAGAGATTGCTTTCTGATGTGAGACTTCATCACACAGAGTTCCACCATTCCCTTCTTGGAACAGTTTGCTAACACTGTTGTCGTGGATTCTGCAAAGGTATATTTGGGAGCTCATTGAGGGATAGGGTGAAAAAGGAATTATCCTCACATAATAAGTAAAGAGAAGCTTTCCGAGAAACTGCATTGCCATGTGTGAATGCAACTCACAGAGTTACACGTTTCTCTTCAGTGATCAGTTTGTTAACACAGTTTTCTGGAAATCTGCAATTTCGTATTTCATAGCGAGATGAACCTTACGGTGACAAAGGAAATAGTCCACAGATGAAAACTACAAAGAAGCTTTCCCAGAAACTTCTTGGTAATGTGTGAATTCATCTCACAGAGTTACACTTATGTTTCGTGGAGCAGTCCATTCACACTATCTTTGAGGAAGCTGAGAAGGGCTTCCTTGGATCGCATTGCGGCCTACGCTGATAAAGGAAATTTCATCCGTTCAAAACGAGAAAGAAGCTTTCTGAGAAACTTCTTTCTGATCTGTGAATTCATCTCACAGAGTGACAACCTATGCCTCAAGAAGCAGTTTGCTAACACTCTTTTCGTGGAATCTGGAAAGTGACATTTTATAGCCCATAGGGGCCCATGGTGAAAAAGGAAATGTCCTCACATAATAACTACAGAGAAACTTTCAGAGAGATTGCTTTCTGATGTGTGACTTCATCACACAGAGTTCCACCCTTCCCTTCTTGGAACAGTTGGTAGCACTGTTGTCGTGGATTCTGCAAAGGTATTTTTGGGAGCACTTTGAGGGCTAGGGTGAAAAAGGAATTATCCTCACATAATAATTAAGAAAAGCTTTCTGAGAAACTGCATGGCCATGTGTGAATGCAACTCACAGAGTTACACGTCTCTCTTCAGTGATCAGTTTGTTAAAACAGTTTTCTGGAAATCTGCAATTTGGTATTTCATAGCGCAATGAACATTATGGTGACAAAGGAAATATCCACACATGAAAACTAGAAAGAAGCTTTCTTAGAAACGTCTTGGTGATGTGTGAATTCATCTCACAGAGTTACACTTATGTTTCTTGGAGCAGTCCATTAACACTGCCTTTCAGGAAGCTGAGAGGGACTTCCTTGGATCGCATTGCGGGATACGCTGATAAAGGAAATTTCATGCGTTCAAAACGTGAAAGAATCTTTCTGAGAAACTTCTTTCTGATCTGTGAATTCATCTCACAGACTTACAACTTAGACTTCAGGAAGCAGTTTGCTAACACTCTTTTCGTGGAATCTGGAAAGTGATATTTGGTAGCCCATAGGGGCCCATGGTGAAAAAGGAAATGTCCTCACATAATAACTACAGAGAAACCTTCTGAGAGATTGCTTTCTGATGTGAGACTGCATCACACAGAGTTCCACCCTTCCCTTCTTGGAACAGTTTGCTAACACTGTTGTCGTGGATTCTGCAAAGGTATATTTGGGAGCTCATTGAGGGCTAGGGTGAAAAAGGAATTATCCTCACATAATAACTAAAGAGAAGCTTTCCGAGAAACTGCATTGCCATGTGTGAATGCAACTCACAGAGTTACACGTTTCTCTTCAGTGATCAGTTTGTTAACACAGTTTTCTGGAAATCTGCAATTTGGTATTTCATAGCGCGATGAACCTTACGGTGACAAAGGAAATGTCCACAGACGAAAACTGCAAAGAAGCTTTCCTAGAAACTTCTTGGTGATGTGTGAATTCATCTCACAGAGTTACACTTATGTTTCGTGGAACAGTCCATTCACACTGTCTTTGAGGAAGCTGAGAAGGGCTTCCTTGGATCGCATTGAGGCCTACGCTGATAAAGGAAATTTCATCCATTCAAAACGTGAAAGAATCTTTCTGAGAAACTTGTTTCTGATCTGTGAATTCATCTCACAGAGGTACATCTATGCCTCAAGAAGCAGTGTGCTAACACTTTTTCGTGGAATCTGAAAAGTGATATTTGGTAGCCCATAGGGTCCCATTGTGAAAAAAGAAATGTCCTTACATAATAACTACAGAGAAACTTTCTGAGAGATTGCTTTCTGATGTGTGACTTCATCACACAGAGTTCCACCCTTCCCTTCTTGGAACAGTTTGCTAACACTGTTGTCGTGGATTCTGCAAAGGTATATTTGGGAGCCCATTGAGGGCTTGGGTGAAAAAGGAATTATCCTCACATAATAATTAAGAGAAGCTTTCTGAGAAGCTGCATTACCATGTGTGAATGCAACTCACAGAGTTAGAAGTTTCTCTGCAGTGATCAGTTTGTTAACACAGTTTCCGGAAATCTGCAATTTGGCATTTCATAGCGCAATGAACCTTACGGTGACAAAGGAAATATCCACAGATGAAAACTAGAAGGAAGCATTCTTAGAAATTTCTTGGTGATGTGTGAATTCATCTCACAGAGTTACACTTATGTTTCGTGGAGCAGTCCATTGACACTGTCTTTGAGGAACCTGAGAAGGGCTTTTTGGATCGCATTGAGGCCCACACTGTTAAACGAAATTTCATCCGGTCAAAACGTGAAAGAAGCTTTCTGAGAAACTTCTTTCTGATCTGTGAATTCATCTCACAGAGTTACAACCTATGCCTCAAGAAGCAGTTTGCTAACACTCTTTTCGTGGAATCTGGAAAGTGATATTTGGTAGCCCATAGGGGCCCATGGTGAAAAAGGAAATGTCCTCACATATTAACTACAGAGAAACTTTCTGAGAGATTGCTTTCTGATGTGTGACATCATCACACAGAGTTCCACCCGTCCCTTCTTGGAACAGTTTGCTAACACTGTTCTCGTGGGTTCTGCAAAGGTATATTTGGGAGCTCATTGAGCGCCTGGGTGAAAAAGGAATTATCCTCAAATAATACCTAAAAGAAGCTTTCCGAGAAACCGCATCGCCATGTGTGAATGCAACTCACAGAGTTACACGTTTCTCTTCAGTGATCAGTTTGTTAACACAGTTTTCTGGAAATCTGCAATTTGGTATTTCATAGCGCAGTGAACCTGACGTTGACAAAGGAAATATCCAGAGATGAAAACTAGAAAGAAGCTTTCTTGGAAACTTCTTGGTGATGTGTGAATTCATCTCACAGAGTTACACTTATGTTTCGTGGAGCAGTCCATTAACACTGTCTTTGAGGAAGCTGAGAAGGGCTTCCTTGGATAGCATTGAGGCCTACGCTGATAAAGGACATTTCATCCAGTTCAAACGTGAAGAAGCTTTCTGAGAAACTTCTTTCTGATCTGTGAATTCATCTCACAGTGTTACAACCTATGCCTCTAGAAGCAGTTTGCTAACACTCTTTTCGTGGAATCCTGAAAGTGATATTTGGTAGCCCATAGGGGCCCATGGTGAAAAAGGAAATGTCCTCACATAATCACTACAGAGAAACTTTCTGAGAGATTGCTTTCTGATGTGTGACTTCATCACACAGAGTTCCACCCTTCCCTTCCTGGAACAGTTTGCTAACACTGTTCTCTTGGATTCTGCAAAGGTATATTTGGGAGCTCATTGAGGACTAGGGTGGAAAAAGGAATTATCCTCACATAATAACTAAAGAGAAGCTTTCTGAGAAACTGCATTTCCATGTGTGAATGCAACTCACAGAGTTACACGTTTCTCTTCAGTGATCAGTTTGTTAACACAGTTTTCTGGAAATCTGCAATTTGGTATTTCATAGCGCAATGAACCTTAAAGTGACAAAGGAAATATCCACAGATGAAAACTAGAAAGAAGCTTTCTTAGAAACTTCTTGGTGATGTGTGAATTCATCTCACAGAGTTACACTTATGTTTCGTGGAGCAGTCCATTAACACTGTCTTTGAGGAAGCTGAGAAGGGCTTCCTTGGATCGCATTGAGGCCTACGCTGATAAAGGAAATTTCATCCGTTCAAACGTGAAAGAAGCTTTCTGAGAAACTTCTTTCTGATCTGTGAATTCATCTCACAGAGTTACAACCTATGCCTCAAGAAGCAGTTTGCTAACACTCTTTTCGTGGAATCTGGAAAGTGATATTTGGTAGCCCATCAGGGGCCCATGGTGAAAAAGGAAATGTCCTCACATAATAACTACAGAGAAACTTTCTGAGAGATTGCTTTCTGATGTGTGACTTCATCACACAGAGTTCCACCCTTCCCTTCTTGGAACAGTTGCTAACACTGTTCTCGTGGATTCTGCAAAGGTATATTTGGGAGCTCATTGAGGGCTAGGGTGAAAAGGAATTATCCTCACATAACAACTAAAGAGAAAGCTTTCTGAGAAACTGCATTGCCATGTGTGAATGCAACTCACAAGAGTTACACGTTTCTCTTCAGTGATCAGTTTGTTAACACAGTTTTCTGGAAATCTGCAATTTGGTATTTCATAGCGCAATGAACCTTACGGTGACAAAGGAATATCCACAGATGAAAACTAGACAGAAGCTTTCCTAGAAACTTCTGGTGATGTGTGAATTCATCTCACAGAGTTACACTTCTGTTTCGTGGAGCAGTCCATTAACACTGTCTTTGAGGAAGCTGAGAAGGGCTTCCTTGGATCGCATTGAGGCCTACGCTGATAAAGGAAATTTCATCCGTTCAAAACGTGAAAGAAGCTTTCTGAGAAACTTCTTTCTGATCTGTGATTCATCTCACAGAGTTACAACCTATGCCTCAAGAAGCAGTTTGCTAACACTCTTTTTCGTGGAATCTGGAAAGTGATATTTGGTAGCCCATAGGGGCCCATGGTGAGAAAAAGGAAATGTCCTCACATAATAACTACAGAGAAACTTTCTGAGAGATTGCTTTCTGAGTGTGACTTCATCACACAGAGTTCCACCCTTCCCTTCTTGGAACAGTTTGCTAACACTGTTCTCGTGGATTCTGCAAAGGTATATTTGGGAGCTCATTGAGGCTAGGGTGAAAAGGAATTATCCTCAACATAACAACTAAAGAGAAGCTTTCTGAGAAACTGCATTGCCATGTGTGAATGCAACTCATAGTTACACGTTTCTCTTTAGTGATCAGTTTGTTATCACAGTTTTCTGGAAATCTGCAATTTGGTATTTCATAGCGCAATGAACCTGACAGTGACAAAGGAAATATCCACAGATGAAAACTAGAAAGAAGCTTTCTTAGAAACTTCTTGGTGATGTGTGAATTCATCTCACAGAGTTACACTTATGTTTCGTGGAGCAGTCATTAACACTGTCTTTGAGGAAGCTCGAGAAGGGCTTCCTTGGATCGCATTGAGGCCTACGCTGATAAAGGAAATTTCATCCGTTCAAAACGTGAAAGAAGCTTTCTGAGAAACTTCTTTCTTATCTGTGAATTCATCTCACAGAGTTCACAAACTAGTGCTCAAGAGAACAGTTTGTTTGCTAACACTCTTTTCGTGAATCTGGAAAGTGATATTTGGTAGCCCATAGGGGCCCATGGGTGAAAAAGGAAATCCTCACATAAAACTAGAGAGAAGCTTTCTGAGAGATTGCTTTCTGATGTGTGATTCATCACACAGAGTTCCACCCTTCCCTTCTTGGTAACAGTTGCTAACACGGTTATCGTGGGATTCTGCAAAG
>NC_044553.1:48486312-48519259 GCF_007565055.1 Rhinopithecus roxellana | reverse complement strand
AGTTATATGTGAGGTCATTTCCTTTTCACCATGGGCCCCTATGGGCTACCAAATATCACTTTCCAGATTCCACGAAAAGATGTTAGCAACTGCTTTGAGGCATAGGTTGTAACTCTGTGAGATGAATTCACAGTCAGAAAGAAGTTTCTCAGAAAGCTTCTTTCACGTTTGAACGGGTGAAATTTCCTTTATCACTTAGGCCTCAATGCGATCCAAGGAAGCCCTTCTCAGCTTCCTCAAAGACAGTGTTAATGGACTGCTCCACGAAACAGAGTGTAATCTGTGAGATGAATTCACACATCACCAAGAAGTTTCTAAGAAAAGCTTCTTTCCAGTTTTCATCTGTGGATATTTCCATTGTCACCGTAGGATTCATTGCGCTATGAAATACCAAATTGCGATTCCAGAAAACTGTGTTAACCAAACTGATCCCTGAAGAGAACGTGTAACTCTGCGAGTTGCATTCACACATGGCAATGCGGTTTCTCAGAAAGCTTCTCTTTAGTTAGTTATGTGAGGATAATTCCTTTTTCACCCTAGCCTCAATGAGTTCCCAAATATACCTTTGCACAATCCACGAGAACAGTGTTAGCAAACTGTTCCAAGAAGGGAAGGGTGGAACTCTGTGTGATGAAGTCACACATCAGAAAGCAATCTCTCAGAAAGTTTCTCTGTAGTTATTATGTGAGGTCATTTCCTTTTTCACCATGGGCCCCTATGGGCTACCAAATATCACTTTTCAGATTCCACGAAAAGAGTTTTAGCAAACTGCTTCTTGAGGTATAGGTTGAAACTCTGTGAGATGAATTCACAGATCACAAGAAGTTTCTCAGAAAGCTTCTTCACGTTTTGAACGGATGAAAATTTCCTTTATCAGCATAGGCCTCAATGCGATCCAAGGAAGCCTTCTCAGCTTCCTCAAAGACAGTGTAATGACTGCTTCCAGGAAACATAAGTGTAACTCTGAGAGATGAATTCACACATCACCAAGAAGTTTCCAAGAAAGCTTCCTTCCAGTTTTCATCTGTGGATATGTCCTTTGTCAGCATAAGGTTCATGGCGCTATGAAATAACAAATTGCAGATTTCCAGAAAACTGTGTTAACAAACTGATCACTGAAGAGAAACGTGTAACTCTGTGAGTTGCATTCACACATGGCAATGCGGTTTCTCAGAAAGCTTCTCTTTAGTTATTATGTGAGGATAATTCCTTTTTCACCCTAGCCTTCAATGAGCTCCCAAATATACCTTTGCAGAATCCACGAGAACAGTGTTAGCAAACTGTTCAAGAAGGGAAAGGGTGAACTCTGTGTGATGAAGTCACACATCAGAAAGCAATCTCTCAGAAGTTTCTCTGTAGTTATGATGTGAGGACATTTCCTTTGTCACCATGGGCCTCTAGGGCTACAAAATATCACTTTCCAGATTCCACGAAAAGAGTGTAGCAAACTGCTTCTTGAGGCATAGGTTGTAATTCTATGATATGAATTCACGGATCAGAAAGAAGTTTCCCAGAAACCTTCTATCACGTTTTGAACGGATTAAACTTCCTTATCAGTGTAGGCCTCAATGCGATCCAAGGAAGCTCTTCTCAGCTTCCTCAAAGACAGTGTTAATGGACTGCTACACGAAACATAAGTGTAACTCTGTGAGATGAATTCACAGATCACCAAGAAGTTTTCTAGGAAAGATTTTTTCTGGTTTTCATCTGTGGATATTTCCTTTGTCACCGTAAGGTTCATTGCGCTATGAAATACCAAATTGCAGATTTCCAGAAAACTGGGTTAACAAACTGATCACTGAAGAGAAACGTGTAACTCTGTGAGTTGCATTCACACATGGCAATGCAGTTTCTCAGAAAGCTTCTCTTTAGTTATAATGTGAGGATAATTCTTTTTCACCCTAGCCGTCAATGAGCTCCCAAATATACCTTTGCAGAATCCACGAGAACAGTGTTAGCAAACTGTAACAAGAAAGGAAGGGTGGAACTCTGTGTGATGAAGTCACACATCATACGCAATCTGTCAGAGAGTTTTTCTGTAGTTATTATGTGAAGTCATTTCCTTTTCCACCATGGGCCCCTATGGGCTACCATATATCACTTTGCAGATTCCAGGTAAAGAGTTTTAGCAAACTGCTTCTTGAGGCATAGTGTGTAACTCTGTGAGATGAATTCACAGATCAGAAAGAAGTTTCTCAGAATGCTTCTTTCACGTTTTGAACGGATGAAATTTCCTTTATCAGCGTAGGCCTCAATGCGATCCAAGGAAGCCCTTCTCAGCTTCCTCAAAGACAGTGTTAATGGACTGCTCCACGAAACATAAGTGTAACTCTGTGAGATGAATTCACAGATCACCAAGAAGTTTCTAGGAAAGTTTTTTCCGGTTTTCATCTGTGAATATTTCCTTTGTCACCTTAAGGTTCATTGCGCTATGAAATACCAAATTGCAGATTTCAAGAAAACTGTGTTAACAAACTGATCACTGAAGAGAAACGTGTAACTCTGTGAGTTGCATTCACACATGGCAATGCAGTTTCTCAGAAAGCTTCTCTTTAGTTATTATGTGAGGATAATTCCTTTTTCACCCTAGCCCTCAATGATCTCCCAAATATACCTTTTGCAGAATCCACGAGAACAGTGTTAGCCACCTGTTCCAAGAAGGGAAGGGTGGAACTCTGTGTGATGAAGTCACACATCAGAAAGCAATCTCTCAGAAAGTTTCTCTGTAGTTATTATGTGAGGACATTTCCTTTTTCACCATGGGCCCCTATGGGCTACCAAATATCACTTTCCGGATTCCACGAAAAGAGTGTTAGCAAACTACTTCTTGAGGCATAGGTTGTAACTCTGTGAGATGAATTCAGAAATCAGAAAGAAGTTTCTCAGAAAGCTTCTTTCACGTTTTGAACGGATCAAATTTCCTTTATCAGCGTAGGCCTCAATGCGATCCAAGGAAGCACTTCTCATCTTCCTCAAAGACAGTGTTAAAGGACTGCTCCACGAAACATAAGTGTAACTCTGTGAGATGAATTCACACATCACCAAGAAGTTTCTAAGAAAGCTTCTTTCTAGTTTTCATCTGTGGATATTTCCTTTGTCACCGTAAGGTTCATTGCGCTATGAAATACCAAATTGCAGATTTCCAGAGAACTGTGTTAACAAATTTATCACTAAAGAGAAACGTGTAACTCTGTGAGTTGCATTCACACATGGCACTGCAGTTTCTGGGAAAGCTTCTCCTTAATTATTATGTGAGGATAATTCCTTTTTCACCCTAGCCCTCAATGAGCTCCCAAATATACCTTTGCAGAATCCACGAGAAGAGAGTTAGCAAACTGTTCCAAGAAGGGAAGGGTGGAACTCTGTGTGATGAAGTCACACATCAGAAAGCAATCTCTCAGAAAGTTTCTCTGTAGTTATTATTTGAGGTCATTTCCTCTTTCACCATGGGCCCCTATGGGCTACCAAATATCACTTTTCAGATTCCACGAAAAGAGTTTTAGCAAACTGCTTCTTGAGGTATAGGTTGAAACTCTGTGAGATGAATTCACAGATCAGAAAGAAGTTTCTCAGAAAGCTTCTTTCACGTTTTGAACGGATGAAATTTCCTTTATCAGCATAGGCCTCAATGCGATCCAAGGAAGCCCTTCTCAGCTTCCTCAAAGACAGTGTTAATGGACTGCTCCAGGAAACATAAGTGTAACTCTGAGAGATGAATTCACACATCACCAAGAAGTTTCCAAGAAAGCTTCCTTCCAGTTTTCATCTGTGGATATGTCCTTTGTCAGCATAAGGTTCATGGCGCTATGAAATAACAAATTGCAGATTTCCAGAAAACTGTGTTAACAAACTGATCACTGAAGAGAAACGTGTAACTCTGTGAGTTGCATTCACACATGGCAATGCGGTTTCTCTGAAAGCTTCTATTTAGTTATTATGTGAGGATAATTCCTTTTTCACCCTAGCCCTCAATGAGCTCCCAAATATACTTTGCAGAATCCACGAGAACAGTGTTAGCAAACTGTTCCAAGAAGGGAAGGGTGGAACTCTGTGTGATGAAGTCACACATCAGAAAGCAATCTCTCAGAAAGTTTCTCTGTAGTTATGATGTGAGGTCATTTCCTTTTTCACCATGGGCCCCTATGGGCTACCAAATATCACTTTCCAGATTCCACGAAAAGACTGTTAGCAACCTGCATGTTGAGGCATAGGTTGTAACTCTGTCAGATGAATTCACAGGTCAGAAAGAAGTTTCTCAGAAAGCTTCTTTCACGTTTTGAACTGATGAAATTTCCTTTATCAGCGTAGGCCTCAATGCGGTCCAAGGAAGCCCTTCTCAGCTTCCTCAAAGACAGTGTTAATGGACTGTTTCACGAAAAATATGTGTAACTCTGTGAGATGAATTCACAGATCACCAAGAGTTTCTAAGAAAGCTTTTTCCTGTTTTCATCTGTGGATATTTCCTTTGTCACCGTAAGGTTCATTGTGCTAGGAAATACCAAATTGCAGATTTCCAGAAAACTGTGTTACCAAACTGATCACTGAAGAGAAACGTGTAACTCTGTGAGTTGCATTCACACATGGCAATGCAGTTTCTCAGAAAACATCTCTTTAGTTGTTATGTGAGGATAATTCCTTTTTCTCCCTAGCCCTAATGAGCTCCCAAATATAACTTTGCAGAATCCACGAGAACAGTGTTAGCAAACTGTTAAAGAAGGGACGGGTGGAACTCTGTGGGATGAAGTCACACATCAGAAAGCTATCTCTCAGAAAGTTTCTCTGTAGTTATTATGTCAGGACATTTCCTTTTTCACCATGGGCCCCTATGGGCTACCAAATATCACTTTCCAGATTCCACGAAAAGAGTGTAAGCAAACTGCTTCTTGAGGCATAGGTTGTAACTCTGTGAGATGAATTCACAGATCAGAAAGAAGTTTCTCAGAAAGTTTCTTTCACGTTTTGAACGGATGAAATTTCCTTTATCAGCGTAGGCCTCAATGCGATCCAAGGAACCCCTTCTCAGCTTCCTCAAGGACAGTGTTAATGGACTGCTCCACGAAACATAAGTGTAACTCAGTGAGATGAAATCACACATCACCAAGAAGTTTCTAAGAAAGCTTCTTTCCAGTTTTCATCTGTGGATATTTCCTTTGTCATCGTAAGGTTCATTGCGCTATGAAATACCAAATTGCAGATTTCCAGAAAACTGTGTTAACAAACTGATCACTGAAGAGAAACGTGTAACTCTGTGAGTTGCATTCACACATGGCAATGCGGTTTCTCGGAAAGCTTCTCTTCAGTTATATTGTGAGGATAATTCCTTTCTCACCCTACCCTCAATGAGCTCCCAAATATACCTTTGCAAATCCACGAGAAAGGTGTTAGCAAACTGTTCCAATAAGGGAAGGGTGGAACTCTGTGTGATGAAGTCACACATCAGAAAGCAATCTCTCAGAAAGTTTCTCTGTAGTTATTATGTGAAGACATTTCCTTTTTCACCGTGGGCCCCTATGGACTACCAAATATCGCTTTCCTCATTCCACGAAAAGAGTGTTAGCAAACTGCTTCTTGAGGCATATGTTGTAACTCTGTGAGATGAATTCACAGATCAGAAAGGAGTTTCTCAGAAAACTTCTTTCACGTGTTGAACGGATGAATTTTCCTTTAGCAACCTAGGCCTCAAAGCGATCCAAGGAAGCCCTTCTCAGCTCCCTCAAAGACAGTGTTAATGGACTGCTCCACGAAACATAAGTGTAACTCTGTGAGATGAATTCACACATCACCAAGAAGTTTCCAAGAAAGCTTCTTTCCAGTTTTCATCTGTGGATATTTCCTTTGTCACCGTAAGGTTCACTGCGCTATGAAATACCAAATTGCAGATTTTCAGAAAACTGTGTTAACAAACTGATCACTGAAGAGAAACGTGTAACTCTGTGAGTTGCATTCACACATGGCAATGCGGTTTCTCAGAAAGCTTCTCTTTAGTTATTCTGAGAGGAAAATTCCTTTTTCACCCTAGCCCTCAATGAGCTCCCAAATATACCTTTGCAGAATCCACGCGAACAGTGTTAGCAAACTGTTCCAAGAAGGGAAGGGTGGAACTCTGTGTGATGAAGTCACACATCAGAAAGCAATCTCTCAGAAAGTTTCTCTGTAGTTATTATGTCAGGACATTTCCTTTTTCACCATGGGCCCCTATGGGCTTCCAAATATCACTTTCCAGATTCCACGAAAAGAGTGTTAGCAAACTGCTTCTTGAGGCATACGTTGTAACTCTGTGAGATGAATTCACAGATCAGAAAGAAGTTTCTCAGAAAGCTTCTTTCACGTTTTGAATGGATGAAATTTCCTTTATCAGCGTAGGCCTCAATGCCATCCAAGGAAGCCCTTCTCAGCTTCCTCAAAGACAGTGTTAATGGACAGCTCCACGAAACATAAGTGTAACTCTGTGAGATGAATTCACACATCACCAAGAATTTTCTTAGAAACCTTCCTTCAAGTTTTCATCTGTGGATATTTCCTCTGTCACCGTAAGGTTCATTGCGCTATGAAGTACCAAACTGCATGTTTCCAGAAAAAGGTGTTAACAAACTGATCACTGAAGAGAAACGTGTAACTCTGTGAGTTGCATTCACACAAGCAATGCGGTTTCTCAGAAAGCTTCTCTTTTGTAAATCTGTGAGCATAATTCCTTTTTCACCCTAGCCCTCAATGAGCTCCCAAATATACATTTGCAGAATCCACGAGAATTGTGTTAGCAAACTGTTCCAAGAAGGGACGGGTGGAACTCTGTGTGATGATGTCACACATCAGAAAGCAATCTCTCAAAAAGTTTCTCTGTACTTATCATGTGAAGACATTTCCTTTTTCACCGTGGGCCCCTATGGACTACCAAATATCGCTTTCCACATTCCACGAAAAGAGTGTTAGCAAACTGCTTCTTGAGGTATAGGTTGTAACTCTGTGAGATGAATTCACAGAACAGAAAGAAGTTTCTCAGAAAACTTCTTTCACGTGTTGAACGGATGAAATTTCCTTTATCAACGTAGGCATCAATGCAAACCAAGGAAGCCCTTCTCAGCTTCCTCAGAGAAAGTGTTAATGGACTGCTCCACGATACACAAGTGTAACTCTGTGAGATAAATTCACACATCACCAAGAAGTTTCCAAGAAAGCTTCTTTCCACTTTTCATCTGTGGATATTTCCTTTGTCACCGTAAGGTTCATTGCGCTATGAAATTCCAAAACGCAGATTTCCAGAAAACTATGTTAACAAACTGATCACTGAAGAGAAACGTGTAACTCTGTGAGTTGCATTCACACATGGTAATGCAGTTTCTCAGAAAGCTTCTCTTTTGTAAATCTGTGAGGATATTTCCTTTTTCACCCTAGCCCTCAATGAGCTCCCAAATATACCTTTGCAGAATCCACGAGAATTGTGTTAGCAAACTGTTCTAAGAAGGGAAGGGGGGAACTCTGTGTGATGAAGTCACACATCAGAAAGCAATCTCTCAGAAAGTTTCTCTGTAGTTATTATGTGAGGACATTTCCTTTTTCACCATGGGCCCCTATGGGCTACCAAATATCACTTTCCAGATTCCACGAAAAGAGTGTAAGCAAACTGCTTCTTGAGGCATAGGTTGTTACTCGGTGAGATGAATTCACAGATCAGAAAGAAGTTTCTCAGAAAGCTTCTTTCACGTTTGGAACGGATGAAATTTCCTTCATCAGCGTAGGCATCAATGCGATCCAAGGAAGCCCTTCTCAGCTTCCTCAAAGACAGTGTTAATGGACTGCTCCACGAAACATAAGTGTAACTCTGTGAGATGAATTCACACATCACCAAGTAGTTTCTAAGACAGCTTCTTTCTAGTTTTCATCTGTGGATATTTCCTTTGTCACCGTAAGGTTCATTGCGCTATGAAATACCAAATTGCAGATTTCCCGAAAACTGTGTGAACAAACTGATCACTGAAGAGAAACGTGTAACTCTGTGAGGAGCATTCACACATGGCAAAGCAGTTTCTCGGAAAGCTTCTCTTTAGTTATTCTGTGAGGATAATTCCTTTTTCACCCTAGCCCTCAACGAGCTCCAAAATATACCTTTGCAGAATCCACGAGAACAGTGTTAGAAAACTGTTCTAAGAAGGGAAGAGTGGAACTCTGTGTGAAGAAGTCACACATCAGAAAGCAATCTCTCAGAAAGATTCTCTGTAGTTATTATGTGAGGTCATTTCCTTTTTCACCATGGGCCCCTATGGACTACCAAATATCACTTTCCAGATTCCACGAAAAGACTGTTAGTAAACTGCTTCTTGAGGCAGAGGTTGTAACCCTGTGAGATGAATTCACAGCTCAGAAAGAATTTTCTCAGAAAGCTTCTTTCACGTTTTCAACGGATGAAATTTCCTTTATCAGCGTAGGCCTCAATGCGATCCAAGGAAGCTCTTCTCAGCTTCCTCAAAGACAGTGTTAATGGACTGCTCCACGAAACATAAGTGTAACTCTGTGAGATGAATTCACACATCACCAAGAAGTTTCCAAGAAAGCTTCTTTTCTGTTTTCATCTGTGGATATTTCCTTTGTCAGCGTAAGGTTCATGGCGCTATGAAATACCAAATTGCAGATTTCCAGAAAATTGTGTTAACAAACTGATCACTGAAGAGAAACGTGCAACTCTGTGAGTTGCATTCACACATGGCAATGCGGTTTCTAAGAATGCTTCTCTTTAGTAATTCTGTGAGGATAATTCCGTTTTCACCCTAGCCCTCAATGAGCTCCCAAATATACCTTTGCAGAAACCACGAGAACAGTGTTAGCAAACTGTTCCAATAAGGGACCTGTGGAACTCTGTGTGATGAAGTCACACATCAGAAAGCAATCTCTCAGAAAGTTTCTCTGTAGTTATTATGTGAAGACATTTCCTTTTTCACCGTGGGCCCCCAGGGACTACCAAATATCACTTTCCACATTCCACGAAAAAAGTGTTAGCAAACTGCTTTTGAGGCATAGGTTGTAACACTGTGAGATGAATTCACAGAACAGAAAGAAGTTTCTCAGAAAACTTCTTTCACGTGTTGAACGGATGAAATTTCCTTTATCAACGTAGGCATCAATGCAATCCAAGGAAGCCCTTCTCAGCTTCCTCAGAGAAAGTGTTAATGGACTGCTCCACGAAACACAAGTGTAACGCTGTGAGTTAAAGTCAACCATCACCAAGAAGTTTCCAAGAAAGCTTCTTTCCAGTTTTCATCTGTGAATATTTCCTTTGTCACCGTAAGGTTCATTGCGCTATGAAATACCAAAATGCAGATTTCCAGAAAACTATGTTAACAAACTGATCACTGAAGAGAAACGTGTAACTCTGTGAGTTGCATTCACACATGGTAATGCAGTTTCTCAGAAGGCTTCTCTTAGTTTTTATGTGAGGATAATTCCTTTTTCACCCTGGCTCTCAACGAGCTCCCAAATATACATTTGCAGAATCCACGAGAACAGTGTTAACAAACTGTTCCAAGAAGGGAAGGGTGGAACTCTGTGTGATGAAGTCACACATCAGAAAGCAATCTCTCAGAAAGTTTCTCTGTAGTTATTATGTGAAGACATTTCCTTTTTCACCGTGGGCCCCTATGGACTACCTAACATCACTTTCCAGATTCCACGAGAAGATTGTTAGGAAACTGCTTCTTGAGGCATAGGTTGTTACTCTGTGAGATGAATTCATAGATCAGAAAGAAGTTTCTCAGAAAACTTCTTTCACGTTTTGAACGGATGAAATGTCCTTTATCAGTGTAGGCCTCAAAGCGATCCAAGGAAGCCTTTCTCAGCTTCCTCAAAGAAAGTGTTAATGGACTGCTCCACGAAACACAAGTGTAACTCTGTGAGATAAATTCACACATCACCAAGAAGTTTCCAACAAAGCTTCTTTCCAGTTTTCATCTGTGGATATTTCCTTTGTCACCGTAAGGTTCATTGCGCTATGAAATACCAAAATGCAGATTTCCAGAAAACTATGTTAACAAACTGATCACTGAAGAGAAACATGTAACTCTGTGAGTTGCATTCACACATGGTAATGCAGTTTCTCAGAAAGCTTCTCCTTAGTTATTATGTGAAGATAATTCCTTTTTCACCCAGGCCCTCAATGAGCTCCCAAATATACCTTTGCAAAATCCACGAGAACAGTGTTAGCAAACTGTTCCAAGAAGGGAAGTATGGAACTCTATGTGAAGAAGTCACACATCAGAAAGCAATCTCTCAGAAAGTTTCTCTGTATTTATTATGTGAGGACATTTCCTTTTTCACCATGGGTCCCAATGGGCTACCAAATATCACTTTCCAGATTGCACGAAAAGAGTGTTAGCATACTGCTTCTTGAGGCATAGGTTGTAACTCTGTGAGATGAATTCACAGATCAGAAAGAGGTTTCTCAGAAAGCTTCTTTCACGTTTGGAACGGATGAAATTTCCTTCATCAGCGTAGGCCTCAATGCGATCCAAGGAAGCCCTTCTCAGCTTCCTCAAGACAGTGTTAATGGACTGCTCCACGAAACATAAGTGTAACTCTGTGAGATGAATTCACACATCACCAAGAAATTTCTAAGAAAGCTTCTCTATAGTTTTCATCTGTGGATATTTCCTTTGTCACCGTAAGGTTCATTGCGCTATGAAATACCAAATTGCAGATTCCCAGAAAACTGTGTGAACAAACTGATCACTGAAGAGAAACGTGTAACTCTGTGAGGAGCATTCACACATGGCAAAGCGGTTTCTCAGAAAGCTTCTCTTTTGTAAATCAGTGAGGATAATTCCTTTTTCACCCTAGCCCTCAATGAGCTACCAAATATACCATTGCAGAATCCACGAGAACAGTGTTAGCAAACTGTTCCAAGAAGGGAAGGGTGGAACACTGTGTGATGAAGTCACACATCAGAAAGCAATCTCTCAGAAAGTTTCTCTGTAGTTATGATGCGAGGACATTTCCTTTTTCACCATGGGCCCTTAGGGGCTACCTTATATCACTTTGCAGATTCCACGAAAAGAGTGTTAGCAAACTTCTTCTTGAGGCATAGTGTGTAACTCTGTGAGATGAGCTCACAGATCAGAAAGAAGTTTCTCAGAAAGCTTCTTTCACGTTTTCAACTAATGAAATTTCCTTTATCAGCGTCGGCCTCAATGCAATCCAAGGAAGCCCTTCTCAGCTTCCTCAAAGACAGTGTTAATGGACTGCTCCACGAAACATAAGTGTAACTCTGTGAGTTGAATTCACACATCACCAAGAAGTTTCTAAGAAAGCTTCTTTCTAGTTTTCATCTGTGGATATTTCCTTTGTTACCGTAAGGTTCATTGCGATATGAAATACGAAATTGCAGATTTCCAGAAAACTGTGTTAACAAACTGATCACTGAAGAGAAAAGTGTAACTCTGTGAGTTGCATTCACACATGGCAATGCAGTTTCTCAGAAACCTTCTCTTTAGTTTTTCTGTGAGGATAATTCCTTTTTCACCCTAGCCCTCAATGATATCCCAAATATACCTTTGCAGAATCCACGAGAACAGTGTTAGCAATCTGTTCCAAGAAGGGAAGGGTGGAACTCTGTGTGATGAAGTCACACATCAGAAAGAAATCTCTCAGAAAGTTTCTCTGTAGTTATTATGTGAGGACATTTCCTTTTTCACCATGGGCCCCTGTGGGCTACCAAATATCACTTTCCCGATTCCACGAAAAGAGTGTTAGCAAACTGCTTTTGAGGCATAGGTTGTAACTCTGTGAGATGAATTCACAGATCAGAAAGAAGTTTCTCAGACAGCTTCTTTCACGTTTTGACGGATGAAATTTCCTTTATCAGCGTAGGCCTCAATGCGATCCAAGGAAGCCCTTCTCAGCTTCCTCAAAGACAGTGTTAATGGACTGCTCCACGAAACATAACTGTAATTCTGTGAGATGAATTCATACATCACCAAGAAGTTTCTAAGAAAGCTTCTTTCTACTTTTCAATTGTGGATATTTCCTTTGTCACCGAAAGGTTCATTGCGCTACGAAATACCAAATTGCAGATTGCCAGAAAAGTGTGTTAACAAACTGATCACTGAAGAGAAACGTGTAACTCTTTGAGTTGCATTCACACATGGCAGTACAGTTTCTCAGAAAGCTTCTCTTTAGTAATTCTGTGAGGATAATTCCTTTTTCACCCCAGCCTTCAATGAGCTCCCAAATATACCTTTGCAGAATCCACGAGAACAGTGTTACCAAACTGTTCCAAGAAGGGAAGGGTGGAACTCTGTGTGATGAAGTCACACATCAGAAAGCAATCTCTCAGAAAGTTTCTCTGTAGTTATTATGTGAGGACATTTCCTTTTTCACCATGAGCCCCTATGGGCTACCAAATATCACTTTCCAGATTCCACGAAAAGAGTGTTAGCAAACTGCTTCTTGAGGCATAGGTTGTAACTCTGTGAGATGAATTCACAGATCAGAAAGAAGTTTCTCAGAAAGCTACTTTCACGTGTCGAACGGATGAAATTTCCTTTATCAGCGTAGGCCTCAATGCGATCCAAGGAAGCCCTTCTCAGCTTCCTCAAAGAGAGTGTTAATGGACTGCTCCACGTAACATAAGTGTAACTCTGTGAGATGAATTCACACATCACCAAGAAGTATTTAAAAAAGCTTCTTTCCAGTTTTCATCTGTGGATATTTCCCTTGTCACCGTAATGTTCATTGCGCTATGAAATACCAAATTGCAGATTTCCAGAAAAATCTGTTAACAAACTGATCACTGAAGAGAAACGTGTAACTCTGTGAGTTGCATTCACACATGGCAATGCGGTTTCTCAGAAAGCTTCTCTTTAGTTATTATGTGAGGATAATTCCTTTTTCACCCTAGCCCTCAATGTGCTCCCAAATATAGATTTGCAGAATCCACGAGAACAGTGTTAGCAAACTGTTCCAAGAAGGTAAGAGTGGAACTCTGTGTGATGAAGTCACACATCAGAAAGCAATCTCTCAGAAAGTTTCTCTGTAGTTATTATGTGAGGACATTTCCTTTTTCACCATGGGCCTCTAAGTGCTACCAAATATCACTTTCCAGATTAAACGAAAAGAGTGTTAGCAAACTGCTTCTTGAGGCATAGGTTGTAATTCTGTGATATGAATTCACAGATCAGAAAGAAGTTTCTCAGAAACCTTCTCTTACGTTTTGTACGGATTAAACTTCCTTTATCAGCGTAGGCCTCAATGCGGTCCAAGGAAGACCTTCTCATCTTCCTCAAAGACAGTGGTAATGGACTGCTCCTCGAAACATAAGTGTAACTCTGTGAGATGAATTCACACATCTCCAAGAAGTTTCTAAGAAAGCTTCTTTCCAGTTTTCATCTGTGGATATTTCCTTTGTCACCGTAGGTTCATTGCGCTATGAAATACCAAATTGCAGATTTCCAGAAAACTGTGTTAACAAACTGATCACTGAAGAGAAACGTGTAACTCTGTGAGTTGCATTCACACATGGCAATGCAGTTTCTCAGAAAGCTTCTCTTTAGTATTCTGTGAGGATAATTCCTTTTTCACCCTAGCCCTCAATGAGCTCCCAAATATACCTTTGCAGAATCCACGAGAACAGTGTTAGCAAACTGTTCCAAGAAGGGAAGGGTGGAACTCTGTGTGATGAAGTCACACATCAGAAAGCAATCTCTCAGAAAGTTTCTCTGTAGTTATTATGTGAGGACATTTCCTTTTTCACCATGGGCCCCTATGGGCTACCAAATATCACTTTCCAGATTCCACGAAAAGAGTGTTAGCAAACTGCTTCTTGAGGCATAGGTTGTAACTCTGTGAGATGAATTCACAGATCAGAAAGAAGTTTCTCAGAAAGCTTCTTTCACGTTTTGAACGGATGAAATTTCCTTTATCAGCGTAGGCCTCAATGCGATCCAAGGAAGCCCTTCTCAGCTTCCTCAAAGACAGTGTTAATGGACTGCTCCACGAAACATAAGTGTAACTCTGTGAGATGAATTCACACATCACCAAGAAGTTTCTAAGAAAGCTTCTTTCTAGTTTTCATCTGTGGATATTTCCTTTGTCACCGTAAGGTTCATTGCGCTATGAAATACCAAATTGCAGATTTCCAGAAAACTGTGTTAACAAACTGATCACTGAAGAGAAACGTGTAACTCTGTGAGTTGCATTCACACATGGCAATGCAGTTTCTCAGAAAGCTTCTCTTTAGTTATTATGTGAGGATAATTCCTTTTTCACCCTAGCCCTCAATGAGCTCCCAAATATACCTTTGCAGAATCCACGAGAACAGTGTTAGCAAACTGTTCCAAGAAGGGAAGGGTGGAACTCTGTGTGATGAAGTCACACATCAGAAAGCAATCTCTCAGAAAGTTTCTCTGTAGTTATTATGTGAGGACATTTCCTTTTTCACCATGGGCCCCTATGGGCTACCAAATATCACTTTCCAGATTCCACGAAAAGAGTGTTAGCAAACTGCTTCTTGAGGCATAGGTTGTAACTCTGTGAGATGAATTCACAGATCAGAAAGAAGTTTCTCAGAAAGCTTCTTTCACGTTTTGAACGGATGAAATTTCCTTTATCAGCGTAGGCCTCAATGCGATCCAAGGAAGCCCTTCTCAGCTTCCTCAAAGACAGTGTTAATGGACTGCTCCACGAAACATAAGTGTAACTCTGTGAGATGAATTCACACATCACCAAGAAGTTTCTAAGAAAGCTTCTTTCTAGTTTTCATCTGTGGATATTTCCTTTGTCACCGTAAGGTTCATTGCGCTATGAAATACCAAATTGCAGATTTCCAGAAAACTGTGTTAACAAACTGATCACTGAAGAGAAACGTGTAACTCTGTGAGTTGCATTCACACATGGCAATGCAGTTTCTCAGAAAGCTTCTCTTTAGTTATTATGTGAGGATAATTCCTTTTTCACCCTAGCCCTCAATGAGCTCCCAAATATACCTTTGCAGAATCCACGAGAACAGTGTTAGCAAACTGTTCCAAGAAGGGAAGGGTGGAACTCTGTGTGATGAAGTCACACATCAGAAAGCAATCTCTCAGAAAGTTTCTCTGTAGTTATTATGTGAGGACATTTCCTTTTTCACCATGGGCCCCTATGGGCTACCAAATATCACTTTCCAGATTCCACGAAAAGAGTGTTAGCAAACTGCTTCTTGAGGCATAGGTTGTAACTCTGTGAGATGAATTCACAGATCAGAAAGAAGTTTCTCAGAAAGCTTCTTTCACGTTTTGAACGGATGAAATTTCCTTTATCAGCGTAGGCCTCAATGCGATCCAAGGAAGCCCTTCTCAGCTTCCTCAAAGACAGTGTTAATGGACTGCTCCACGAAACATAAGTGTAACTCTGTGAGATGAATTCACACATCACCAAGAAGTTTCTAAGAAAGCTTCTTTCTAGTTTTCATCTGTGGATATTTCCTTTGTCACCGTAAGGTTCATTGCGCTATGAAATACCAAATTGCAGATTTCCAGAAAACTGTGTTAACAAACTGATCACTGAAGAGAAACGTGTAACTCTGTGAGTTGCATTCACACATGGCAATGCAGTTTCTCAGAAAGCTTCTCTTTAGTTATTATGTGAGGATAATTCCTTTTTCACCCTAGCCCTCAATGAGCTCCCAAATATACCTTTGCAGAATCCACGAGAACAGTGTTAGCAAACTGTTCCAAGAAGGGAAGGGTGGAACTCTGTGTGATGAAGTCACACATCAGAAAGCAATCTCTCAGAAAGTTTCTCTGTAGTTATTATGTGAGGACATTTCCTTTTTCACCATGGGCCCCTATGGGCTACCAAATATCACTTTCCAGATTCCACGAAAAGAGTGTTAGCAAACTGCTTCTTGAGGCATAGGTTGTAACTCTGTGAGATGAATTCACAGATCAGAAAGAAGTTTCTCAGAAAGCTTCTTTCACGTTTTGAACGGATGAAATTTCCTTTATCAGCGTAGGCCTCAATGCGATCCAAGGAAGCCCTTCTCAGCTTCCTCAAAGACAGTGTTAATGGACTGCTCCACGAAACATAAGTGTAACTCTGTGAGATGAATTCACACATCACCAAGAAGTTTCTAAGAAAGCTTCTTTCTAGTTTTCATCTGTGGATATTTCCTTTGTCACCGTAAGGTTCATTGCGCTATGAAATACCAAATTGCAGATTTCCAGAAAACTGTGTTAACAAACTGATCACTGAAGAGAAACGTGTAACTCTGTGAGTTGCATTCACACATGGCAATGCAGTTTCTCAGAAAGCTTCTCTTTAGTTATTATGTGAGGATAATTCCTTTTTCACCCTAGCCCTCAATGAGCTCCCAAATATACCTTTGCAGAATCCACGAGAACAGTGTTAGCAAACTGTTCCAAGAAGGGAAGGGTGGAACTCTGTGTGATGAAGTCACACATCAGAAAGCAATCTCTCAGAAAGTTTCTCTGTAGTTATTATGTGAGGACATTTCCTTTTTCACCATGGGCCCCTATGGGCTACCAAATATCACTTTCCAGATTCCACGAAAAGAGTGTTAGCAAACTGCTTCTTGAGGCATAGGTTGTAACTCTGTGAGATGAATTCACAGATCAGAAAGAAGTTTCTCAGAAAGCTTCTTTCACGTTTTGAACGGATGAAATTTCCTTTATCAGCGTAGGCCTCAATGCGATCCAAGGAAGCCCTTCTCAGCTTCCTCAAAGACAGTGTTAATGGACTGCTCCACGAAACATAAGTGTAACTCTGTGAGATGAATTCACACATCACCAAGAAGTTTCTAAGAAAGCTTCTTTCTAGTTTTCATCTGCGGATATTTCCTTTGTCACCGTAACGTTCATTGTGCTATGAAATACCAAATTGCAGATTTCCAGAAAACTGTGTTAACAAACTGATCACTGAGGAGAAACGTGTAACTCTGTGAGTTGCATTCACACATGGCAATGCCGTTTCTCAGAAAGCTTCTCTTTAGTTATTATGTGAGGATAATTCCTTTTTCACCCTAGCCCTCAATGAGCTCCCAAATACACCTTTGCAGAATCCACGAGATCAGTGTTAGCAAAGTGTTCCAAGAAGGGAAGTGTGGAACTTTGTGTGATGAAGTCACACATCAGAAAGCAATCTCTCAGAAAGTTTCTCTGTAGTTATTATGTGAGGACATTTCCTTTTTCACCATGGGCCCCTATGGGCTACCAAATATCACTTTTCAGATTCAACGAAAAGAGTGTTAGCAAACTGTTTCTTGAGGCCTAGTTAGTAACTCTTTGAGATGAATTCACAGATCAGAAAGAATTTTCTCAGAAAGCTTCTTTCACGTTTTGAATGGATGAAATTTCCTTTATCAGCGTAGGCCTCAATGCGATCCAAGGAAGCCATTCTCAGCTTCCTCAAAGACAGTGTTAATGGACAGCTCCACGAAACATAAGTGTAACTCTGTGAGATGAATTCACACATCACCAAGAAGTTTCTAAGAAAGCTTCTTTCCAGTTTTCATCTGTGGATATTTCTTTTGTCACCGTAAGGTTCATTGCGCTATGAAATACCAAATTGCAGATTTCCAGAAAACGGTGTTAACAAACTGATCACTGAAGAGAAACGTGTAACTCTATGAGTTGCATTCACACATGGCATTGCCGTTTCTCAGAAAGCTTCTCTTTATTTATTATGTGAGGATAATTCCTTTTTCACCCTAGCCCTCAATGAGCTCCCAAATAGACCTTTGCAGAATCCACGAGAACAGTGTTAGCAAACTGTTCCAAGAAGGGAAGGGTGGAACTCTGTGTGATGAAGTCACACATCAGAAAGCAATCTCTCAGAAAGTTTCTCTGTAGTTATTATGTGAGGACATTTCCTTTTTCACCATGGGCCCCTATGGGATACCAAATATCACTTTCCAGATTCCACGAAAAGAGTGTTAGCAAACTGCTTCTTGAGGCATAGTTAGTAACTCTGTGAGATGAATTCACAGATCAGAAAGAATTTTCTCAGAAAGCTTCTTTCACGTTTTGAATGGATGAAATTTCCTTTATCAGCGTTGGCCTCAATGTGATCCAAGGAATCCCTTCTCAGCTTCCTCAAAGACAGTGTTAATGGACAGCTCCACGAAACATAAGTGTAACTCTGTGAGATGAATTCACACATCACCAAGAAGTTTCTAAGAAAGCTTCTTTCTACTTTTCATCTGTGGATATTTTCTTTGTCACCGTAGGGTTCATTGCGCTATGAAATTCCAAATTGCAGATTTCCAGAAAACGGTGTTAACAAACTGATCACTGAAGAGAAACGTGTAACTCTGTGAGTTGCATTCACACATGGGAATGCCCTTTCACAGAAAGCTTCTCTTTACTTATTATGTGAGGATAATTACTTTCTCACCCTAGCCCTCAATGAGCTCCCAAATACACCTTTGCAGAATCCACGAGAACAGTGTTAGCAAACTGTTCCAAGAAGGGAAGGGTGGAACTCTGTGTGATGAAGTCACACATCAGAAAGCAATCTCTCAGAAAGTTTCTCTGTAGTTATTATGTGAGGACATTTCCTTTTTCACCATGGGCCCCTATGAGCTAAAAAATATCACTTTCCAGATTCCTCGAAAAGAGTGTTAGCAAACTGCTTCTTGAGGCATAGGTTGTAACTCTGTGAGATGAATTCACAGATCAGAAAGAAGTTTCTCAGAAAGCTTCTTTCACGTTTTGAACGGATGAAATTTCCTTTATCAGCGTAGGCCTCAATGCCATCCAAGGAAGCCCTTCTCAGCTTCCTCAAAGACAGTGTTAATAGGACTGCTCCACGAAACATAAGTGTAACTCTGTGAGATGAATTCACACATCACCAAGAATTTCCTAAGACAGCTTCTTTCCAGTTTTCATCTATGGATATTTCCTTTGTCACCGTAAGGTTCATTGCGCTATGAAATACTAAATTGCAGATTTCCAGAAAACTGTGTTAACAAACTGATCACTGAAGAGAAACGTGTAACTCTGTGAGTTGCATTCACACATGGCAATGCGGTTTCTCAGAAAGCTTCTCTTTATTTATTATGTGAGGATAATTCCTTTTTCACCCTAGCCCTCAATGAGCTCCCAAATATACCTTTGCAGAATCCACGAGAACAGTGTTAGCAAACTGTTCCAAGAAGGGAAGGGTGGAACTCTGTGTGATGAAGTCACACATCAGAAAGCAATCTCTCAGAAAGTTTCTCTGCAGTGTATATGTGAGGACATTTCCTTTTTCACCATGGGCCCCTATGGGCTACCAAATATCACTTTCCAGATTCCTCGAAAAGAGTGTTAGCAAACTGCTTCTTGAGGCATAGGTTGTAACTCTGTGAGATGAATTCACAGATCAGAAAGAAGTTTCTCAGAAAGCTTCTTTCACGTTTTGAACGGATGAAATTTCCTTTATCAGCGTAGGCCTCAATGCGATCCAAGGAAGCCCTTCTCAGCTTCCTCAAAGACAGTGTTAATGGACTGCTCCACGAAACATAAGTGTAACTCTGTGAGATGAATTCACACATCACCAAGAAGTTTCTAAGAAAGCTTCTTTCTAGTTTTCATCTGCGGATATTTCCTTTGTCACCGTAACGTTCATTGTGCTATGAAATACCAAATTGCAGATTTCCAGAAAACTGTGTTAACAAACTGATCACTGAAGAGAAACGTGTAACTCTGTGAGTTGCATTCACACATTGCAATGCCGTTTCTCAGAAAGCTTCTCTTTAGTTATTATGTGAGGATAATTCCTTTTTCACCCTAGCCCTCAATGAGCTCCCAAATACACCTTTGCAGAATCCACGAGATCAGTGTTAGCAAAGTGTTCCAAGAAGGGAAGTGTGGAACTGTGTGTGATGAAGTCACACATCAGAAAGCAATCTCTCAAAAAGTTTCTCTGTAGTTATTATGTGAGGACATTTCCTTTTTCACCATGGGCCCCTATGGGCTACCAAATATCACTTTTCAGATTCAACGAAAAGAGTGTTAGCAAACTGTTTCTTGAGGCCTAGTTAGTAACTCTTTGAGATGAATTCACAGATCAGAAAGAATTTTCTCAGAAAGCTTCTTTCACGTTTTGAATGGATGAAATTTCCTTTATCAGCGTAGGCCTCAATGCGATCCAAGGAAGCCATTCTCAGCTTCCTCAAAGACAGTGTTAATGGACAGCTCCACGAAACATAAGTGTAACTCTGTGAGATGAATTCACACATCATCAAGAAGTTTCTAAGAAAGCTTCTTTCCAGTTTTCATCTGTGGATATTTCTTTTGTCCCCGTAAGGTTCATTGCGCTATGAAATACCAAATTGCAGATTTCCAGAAAACTGTGTTAACAAACTGATCACTGAAGAGAAACGTGTAACTCTATGAGTTGCATTCACACATGGCATTGCCGTTTCTCAGAAAGCTTCTCTTTATTTATTATGTGAGGATAATTCCTTTTTCACCCTAGCCCTCAATGAGCTCCCAAATAGACCTTTGCAGAATCCACGAGAACAGTGTTAGCAAACTGTTCCAAGAAGGGAAGGGTGGAACACTGTGTGATGAAGTCACACATCAGAAAGCAATCTCTCAGAAAGTTTCTCTGTAGTTATTATGTGAGGACATTTCCTTTTTCACCATGGGCCCCTGTGGGCTACCAAATATCACTTTCCAGATTCCACGAAAAGAGTGTTAGCAAACTGCTTCTTGAGGCATAGTTAGTATGTCTGTGAGATGAATTCACAGAGCAGAAAGAAATTTCTCAGAAAACTTCTTTAACGTTTTGAACGGATGAAATTTCCTTTATCAGCGTAGGCCTCAATGCGATCCAAGGAAGCCCTTCTCAGCTTCCTCAAAGACAGTGTAAATGGACTGCTCCACGAAACATAAGTGTAACTCTGTGAGATGAATTCACACATCACCAAGAAGCTTCTAAGAAAGCTTCTTTCTAGTTTTCATCTGCGGATATTTCCTTTGTCACCGTAACGTTCATTGCGCTATGAAATACCAAATTGCAGATTTCCAGTAAACTGTGTTAACAAACTGATGACTGAAGAGAGACGTGTAACTCTGTGAGTTGCATTCACACATGGCAATGCAGTTTCTCAGAAAGCTTCTCTTTAGTTATTATGTGAGGATAATTCCTTTTTCACCCTAGACCTCAATGAGCCCCCAAATATACCTTTGCAGAATCCACGAGAACAGTGTTAGCAAACTGTTCCAAGAAGGGAAGCGTGGAACTCTGTGTGATGAAGTCACACATCGAAAGCAATCTCTCAGAAAGTTTCTCTGTAGTCATTATGTGAGGACATTTCCTTTTTCACCATGGGCCCCTATGGGCTACCAAATACCACATTCCAGATTCCACGAAAAGAGTGTTAGCAAACTGCTTCTTGAGGCATAGGTTGTAACTCTGTGAGATGAATTCACAGATCAGAAAGAAGTTTCTCAGAAAGCTTCTTTCACATGTTGAACGGATGAAATGTCCTTTATCAGCGTAGGCCTCAATGCGATTCAAGGAAGCCCTTCTCAGCTTCCTCAAAGAGAGTGTTAATGGACTGCTCTACGAAACATAACTCTAACACTGTCAGATGAATTCACACATCACCAAGAAGTTTCTAAGAAAGCTTCTTTCGAGTTTTCATCTGTGGATATTTCCTTTGTCACCGTAAGGTTCATTGCGTTATGAAATACCAAATTGCAGATTTCCAGAAAACTGTGTTAACAAACTGATCACTGAAGAGAAACGTGTAACTCTGTGAGTTGCATTCACACATTGCAATGCAGTTTCTCAGAAGGCTTCTCTTTAGTTATTATGTGAGGAGAATTCCTTTTTCACGCTAGCCCTCAATGAGCTCCCAGATATACCGTTGCAGAATCCACGAGATCAGTGTTAGCAAAGTGTTCCAAGAAGGGAAGTGTGGAACTGTGTGTGATGAAGTCACACATCAGAAAGCAATCTCTCAAAAAGTTTCTCTGTAGTTATTATGTGAGGACATTTCCTTTTTCACCATGGGCCCCTATGGGCTACCAAATATCACTTTTCAGATTCAAAGAAAAGAGTGCTAGCAAACTGTTTCTTGAGGCCTAGTTAGTAACTCTTTGAGATGAATTCACAGATCAGAAAGAATTTTCTCAGAAAGCTTCTTTCACGTTTTGAATGGATGAAATTTCCTTTATCAGCGTAGGCCTCAATGCGATCCAAGGAAGCCATTCTCAGCTTCCTCAAAGACAGTGTTAATGGACTGCTCCACGAAACATAAGTGTAACTCTGTGAGATGAATTCACACATCACCAAGAATTTTCTAAGAAAGCTTCTTTCTAGTTTTCATCTGTGGATATTTCCTTTGTCACCGTAAAGTTCATTGCGCTATGAAATACCAAACTGCAGATTTCCAGAAAACTGTGTTAGCAAACAGATCACTGAAGAGAAACGTGTAACTCTGTGAGTTGCATTCACACATGGCAATGCAGTTTCTCGGAAAGCTTCTCTTAATTATTATGTGAGGAAAATTCCATTTGACCCTAGCCCTCAATGAGCTCCCAGATATACCTTTGCAGAATCCACGACAACAGTGTTAGCAACCTGTTCCAAGAAGGGAAGGGGGGAACTCTGTGTGATGAAGTCACACATCAGAAAGCAATCTCTCCGAAAGTTTCTCTCTAGTTATTATGTGAGGACATTACCTTTTTCACCATGGGCCCCTACGGGCTACCAAATATCACTTTCCAGATTCCACGAAGAGAGTATTAGCAAACTGCTTCTTGAGGCATAGGTTGTAACTCTGTGAGATGAATTCACAGATCAGAAAGTAGTTTCTCAGAAAGCTTCTTTCACGTTTTGAACGGATGAAGTTTCCTTTATCAGCGTAGGCCTCAATGCCATCCAAGGAAGCCCTTCTCAGCTTCCTCAAAGACAGTGTTAATAGACTGCTGCACGAAACATAAGTGTAACTCTGTGAGATGAATTCATACGTCACCAAGAATTTCCTCAGACAGCTTCTTTCCAGTTTTCATCTGTGGATATTTCCTTTGTCACCGTAAGGTTCATTGCGCTATGAAATACTAAATTGCAGATTTCCAGAAAACTGTGTTAACAAACTGATCACTGAAGAGAAACGTGTAACTCTGTGTGTTGCAATTATACATGGCAATGCGGTTTCTCAGAAAGCTTCTCTTTATTTATTATGTGAGGATAATTCCTTTTTCACCCTAGCCCTCAATGAGCTCCCAAATATACCTTTGCAGAATCCACGAGAACAGTGTTAGCAAACTGTTCCAAGAAGAGGAGGTTGGAACTCTGTGTGATGAAGTCACACATCAGAAAGCAATCTCTCAGAAAGTTTCTCTGTAGTTAATATGTGAGGACATTTCCTTTTTCACCATGGGCCCCTATGGGCTACCAAATATCACTTTCCAGATTCCAAGAAAAGAGTGTTATCAAACTGCTTCCTGAGGCATAGGTTGTAACTCTGTGAGATGAATTCACAGATCAGAAGGAAGTTTCTCAGAAAGCTTCTTTCACGTTTTGACCAGATGAAATTACGTTTAACAGTGTGGGCCTCAATGCGATCCAAAGAAGCCCTTCTCAGCTTCCTCAAAGACAGTGTTAATGGACTGCTCCGCGAAACATAAGTGTAACTCTGTGAGATGAATTCACACATCACCAAGAAATTTCTAAGAAAGCTTCTTTCTAGTTTTCATCTGTGGATATTTCCTTTGTCACCATAAGGTTCACTGCGCTATGAAATACCAAATTGCAGATTTCCAGAAAACTGTGTTAACAAACTGATCACTGAAGAGAAACGTGTAACTCTGTGAGTTGCATTCACCCATGGCATTGCAGTTTTTCGGAAAGCTTCTTTTTAGTTATTCTCTGAGGTTAATTCCTTTTTCACCCTAGCCCTCAATGAGCTCCCAAATATACCTTTACAGAATCCACGACAACAGTGTTAGCAAACTGTTCCAAGAAGGGAAGGGAGGAATTCAGTGTGATGAAGTCACACATCACAAAGCAATCTCTCAGAAAGTTTCTCTGTAGTTATTATGTGAGGACATTTCCTTTTTCACCATGGGCCACTATGGGATACCAAATATCACTTTCCAGATTCCACGAAAAGAGTGTTAGCAAACTGCTTCTTGAGGCATAGTTTGTAACTCTGTGAGTTGAATTCACAGCTCAGAAAGAAGTTTCTCAGAAAGCTTCTTTCACGTTTTGAACGGATCAAATGTCCTTTATCAGCGTAGGCCTCAATGCGATCCAAGGAAGCCCTTCTCAGCTTCCTCAAAGACAGTGTTAATGGACTGCTCCACGAAACATAAGTGTAACTCTGTGAGATGAATTCACACATCACCAAGAAGTTTCTAAGAAAGCTTTTTCTAGTTTTCATCTGTGGATATTTCCTTTGTCACCATAAGGTTCATTGCGCTATGAAATACCAAATTGCAGATTTCCAGAAAACTGTGTTAACAAACTGATCACTGAAGAGAAACGTGTAACTCTGTGAGTTGCATTCACCCATGGCATTGCAGTTTTTCGGAAAGCTTCTTTTTAGTTATTCTCTGAGGTTAATTCCTTTTTCACCCTAGCCCTCAATGAGCTCCCAAATATACCTTTACAGAATCCACGACAACAGTGTTAGCAAACTGTTCCAAGAAGGGATGGGTGGAACTCTGTGTGATGAAGTCACACATCAGATAGCAATCTCTGAGAAAGTTTCTCTGTAGTTATTATGTAAGGACATTTCCTTTTTCACCATGGGACCATATGGGCTACCAAATATAACTTTTCAGATTCCACGAAAAGAGTGTTAGCAAACTGCTTCTTGAGGCATAGCTTGTACCTCTGTGAGATGAATTCACAGATCAGAAACAAGTTTCTCGGAAAGATTCTTTCACGTTTTGAATGGATGAAATTTCCTTTATCAGCGTAGGCCTCAATGCGATCCAAGGAAGCCCTTCTCAGCTTCCTCAAAGAAAGTGTTAATAGACTGCTCCAAGAAACATAAGTGTAACTCTGTGAGATGAATTCACAAATCACCAAGAGGTTTCTAAGAAAGCTTCTTTCTAGTTTTCATCTGTGGATATTTCCTTTGTCACCGTAAGGTTCATTGCGCTATGCAATACCAAATTGCAGATTTCCAGAATACTGTGTTAACAAACTGATCACTGACGAGAAACATGTAACTCTGTGAGTTGCATTCACACATGGCAATGCAGTTTCTCAGAAAGCTTTTCTTAATTATTATGTGAGGATAATTCCTTTTTCACCCTAGCCCTCAATGAGCTCCCAAAAATACCTTTGCAGAATCCACGAGAACAGTGTTAACAATCTGTTCCAATAAGGGAAGGGTGGAACTCTGTGTGATGAAGTCACACATCAGACAGCAATCTCTCAGAAAGTTTCTCTGTAGTTATTATGTGAGGACATTTCCTTTTTCACCATGGGCCCCTAGGGTCTACCAAATATCACTTTCTAGATTCAACGAAAAGAGAGTTAGCAAACTGCTTCTTGAGGCATAGGTTGTAACTCTGTGAGATGAATTCACAGATCAGAAAGAAGTTTCTCAGAAAGCTTCTTTCACGTTTTGAAGGGATGAAATTTCCTTTATCATCGTAGGCCTCAATGCGATCCAAGGAAGCCCTTCTCAGCTTCCTCAAAGACAGTGTTAATGGAATGCTCCACGAACCATAAGTGTAACTCTGTGAGATGAATTCACACATCACCAATTAGTTCCTAGGAAAGCTTCTTTCTAGTTTTCATCTGTGGACATTTCCTTTTACAAGGTAAGGTTCATTGCGCTATGAAATACCAAATTGCAGATTTCCAGAAAACTGTGTTAACAAACTGATCACTGAAGTGAAACCTGTAACTCTGTGAGTTGCATTCACAAATGGCAATGCAGTTTCTCAGAAAGCTTCTCTTTAGTTATTATGTGAGGATAATTCCTTTTTCAGACTAGCACTCATTGAGCTCCCAAATATACCTTTGCAGAATCCACGAGAACAGTGTCAGCAAACTGTTCCAAGAAAGGAAGGGTGGAAATCTGTGTGATGAAGTCACACATCAAAAGCAATCTGTCAGAAAGTTTCTCTGTAGTTATTATGTGAGGTCATTTCCTTTTCCACCATGGGCCCCTATGGGCTACCAAATATCACTTTCCAGATTCCAAGAAAAGAGTGTTAGCAAACTGCTTCTTGAGGCATAGTTTGTAACTCTGTGAGATGAATTCACAGATCAGAAACAAGTTTCTCAGAAAGCTTCTTCCAAGTTTTGAACGGATCAAATTTCCTTTATCAGCGTAGGCCTCAATGCGATCCAAGGAAGCCCTTCTCAGCTTCCTCAAAGACAGTGTTAATGGACTGCTCCACGAAGCATAAGTGTAACTCTGAGAGATGAATTCACACATCACCAAGAAGTTTCCAAGAAAGCTTCCTTCCAGTTTTCATCTGTGGATATGTCCTTTGTCAGCATAAGGTTCATGGCGCTATGAAATAACAAATTGCAGATTTCCAGAAAACTGTGTTAACAAACTGATCACTGAAGAGAAACGTGTAACTCTGTGAGTTGCATTCACACATGGCAATGCGGTTTCTCAGAAAGCTTCTCTTTAGTTATTATGTGAGGATAATTCCTTTTTCACCCTAGCCTTCAATGAGCTCCCAAATATACCTTTGCAGAATCCACGAGAACAGTGTTAGCAAACTGTTTCAAGAAGGGAAAGGTGAAACTCTGTGTGATGAAGTCACACATCAGAAAGCAATCTCTCAGAAAGTTTCTCTGTAGTTATGATGTGAGGACATTTCCTTTGTCACCATGGGCCTCTAAGGGCTACAAAATATCACTTTCCAGATTCCACGAAAAGAGTGTTAGCAAACTGCTTCTTGAGGCATAGGTTGTAATTCTGTGATATGAATTCACGGATCAGAAAGAAGTTTCCCAGAAACCTTCTATCACGTTTTGAACGGATTAAACTTCCTTTATCAGTGTAGGCCTCAATGCGATCCAAGGAAGCTCTTCTCAGCTTCCTCAAAGACAGTGTTAATGGACTGCTCCACGAAACATAAGTGTAACTCTGTGAGATGAATTCACAGATCACCAAGAAGTTTCTAGGAAAGATTTTTTCTGGTTTTCATCTGTGGATATTTCCTTTGTCACCGTAAGGTTCATTGCGCTATGAAATACCAAATTGCAGATTTCCAGAAAACTGGGTTAACAAACTGATCACTGAAGAGAAACGTGTAACTCTGTGAGTTGCATTCACACATGGCAATGCAGTTTCTCAGAAAGCTTCTCTTTAGTTATAATGTGAGGATAATTCTTTTTCACCCTAGCCGTCAATGAGCTCCCAAATATACCTTTGCAGAATCCACGAGAACAGTGTTAGCAAAGTGTAACAAGAAAGGAAGGGTGGAACTCTGTGTGATGAAGTCACACATCATACGCAATCTGTCAGAGAGTTTTTCTGTAGTTATTATGTGAAGTCCTTTCCTTTTCCACCATGGGCCCCTATGGGCTACCATATATCACTTTGCAGATTCCAGGTAAAGAGTTTTAGCAAACTGCTTCTTGAGGCATAGTGTGTAACTCTGTGAGATGAATTCACAGATCAGAAAGAAGTTTCTCAGAATGCTTCTTTCAGGTTTTGAACGGATGAAATTTCCTTTATCAGCGTAGGCCTCAATGCGATCCAAGGAAGCCCTTCTCAGCTTCCTCAAAGACAGTGTTAATGGACTGCTCCACGAAACATAAGTGTAACTCTGTGAGATGAATTCACAGATCACCAAGAAGTTTCTAGGAAAGTTTTTTCCGGTTTTCATCTGTGAATATTTCCTTTGTCACCGTAAGGTTCATTGCGCTATGAAATACCAAATTGCAGATTTCAAGAAAACTGTGTTAACAAACTGATCACTGAAGAGAAACGTGTAACTCTGTGAGTTGCATTCACACATGGCAATGCAGTTTCTCAGAAAGCTTCTCTTTAGTTATTATGTGAGGATAATTCCTTTTTCACCCTAGCCCTCAATGAGCTCCCAAATATACCTTTGCAGAATCCACGAGAACAGTGTTAGCAAACTGTTCCAAGAAGGGAAGGGTGGAACTCTGTGTGATGAAGTCACACATCAGAAAGCAATCTCTCAGAAAGTTTCTCTGTAGTTATTATGTGAGGACATTTCCTTTTTCACCATGGGCCCCTATGGGCTACCAAATATCACTTTCCAGATTCCACGAAAAGAGTGTTAGCAAACTGCTTCTTGAGGCATAGGTTGTAACTCTGTGAGATGAATTCACAGATCAGAAAGAAGTTTCTCAGAAAGCTTCTTTCACGTTTTGAACGGATCAAATTTCCTTTATCAGCGTAGGCCTCAATGCGATCCAAGGAAGCCCTTCTCAGCTTCCTCAAAGACAGTGTTAATGGACTGCTCCACGAAACATAAGTGTAACTCTGTGAGATGAATTCACACATCACCAAGAAGTTTCTACGAAAGCTTCTTTCTAGTTTTCATCTGTGGATATTTCCTTTGTCACAGTAAGGTTCATTGCGCTATGAAATACCAAATTGCAGATTTCCAGAAAACTGTGTTAACAAATTTATCACTGAAGAGAAACGTGTAACTCTGTGAGTTGCATTCACACATGGCACTGCAGTTTCTCAGAAAGCTTCTCCTTAGTTATTATGTGAGGATAATTCCTTTTTCACCCTAGCCCTCAATGAGCTCCCAAATATACCTTTGCAGAATCCACGAGAACAGTGTTAGCAAACTGTTCCAAGAAGGGAAGGGTGGAACTCTGTGTGATGAAGTCACACATCAGAAAGCAATCTCTCAGAAAGTTTCTCTGTAGTTATTATGTGAGGATCATTTCCTTTTTCACCATGGGCCCCTATGGGCTACCAAATATCACTTTCCAGATTCCACGAAAAGAGTGTTAGCAAACTGCTTCTTGAGGCATAGGTTGTAACTCTGTGAGATGAATTCACAGATCAGAAAGAAGTTTCTCAGAAAGCTTCTTTCACGTTTTGAACGGATGAAATTTCCTTTATCAGCGTAGGCCTCAATGCGATCCAAGGAAGCCCTTCTCAGCTTCCTCAAAGACAGTGCTTAAGGACTGCTCCACGAAACATAAGTGTAACTCGTGAGATGAATTCACACGTCACCAAGAAGTTTCGCAGAAAGCTTCTTTCTAGTTTTCATCTGTTGGATATTTCCTTTGTCACCCTAAGGTTCATGCGCTATGAAATACCAAATTGCAGATTTCCAGAAAACTGTGTTAACAAACTGATCACTGAAGAGAAACGTGTAACTCTGTGAGTTGCATTCACACATGGCAATGCAGTTTCTCAGAAAGCTTCTCTTTAGTTATTATGTGAGGATAATTCCTTTTTCAGCCCTAGCCCTCAATGAGCTCCCAAATATACCTTTGCAGAATCCACGAGAACAGTGTTAGCAAACTGTTCCAAGAAAGGAAGGGTGGAACTCTGTGTGATGAAGTCACACATCAGAAAGCAATCTCTCAGAAAGTTTCTCTGTAGTTATTATGTGAGGTCATTTCCTTTTCCACCATGGGCCCCTATGGGCTACCAAATATCACTTTCCAGATTCCAAGAAAAGAGTGTTAGCAAACTGCTTATTGAGGCATAGGTTGTAACTCTGTGAGATGAATTCACAGATCAGAAAGAAGTTTCTCAGAAAGCTTCTTCACGTTTTGAACGGATGAAATTTCCTTTATCAGCGTAGGCCTCAATGCGATCCAAGGAAGCCCTTCTCAGCTTCCTCAAAGACAGTGTTAATGGACTGCTCCACGAAACATAAGTGTAACTCTGTGAGATGAATTCACAGATCACCAAGAAGTTTCTAAGAAAGCTTCTTTCCGTTTTCATCTGTGGATATTTCCTTTGTCACCGTCAGGTTCATTGCGCTATGAAATACCAAATTGCAGATTTCCAGAAAACTGTGTTAACAAACTGATCACTGAAGAGAAACGTGTAACTCTGTGAGTTGCATTCACACATGGCAATGCAGTTTCTCAGAAAGCTTCTCTTTACTTATTATGTGAGGATAATTCCTTTTTCACCCTAGCCCTCAATGAGCTCCCAAATATACCTTTGCAGAATCCACGAGAACAGTGTTAGCAAACTGTTCCAAGAAGGGAAGGGTGGAACTCTGTGTGATGAAGTCACACATCAGAAAGCAATCTCTCAGAAAGTTTCTCTGCTAGTTATTATGTGAGGATCATTTCCTTTTTCACCATGGCCCCTATGGGCTACCAAATATCACTTTCCAGATTCCACGAAAAGAGTGTTAGCAAACGGCTCTTGAGGCATAGGTTGTAACTCTGTGAGATGAATTCACAGATCAGAAACAAGTTTCTCAGAAAGCTTATTCACGTTTTGAACGGATGAAATTTCCTTTATCAGTGTACGCCTCAATGCGATCCAAGGAAGCCCTTCTCAGCTTCCTCAAAGACAGTGTTAATGGACTGCTTCCACGAACATAAGTGTAACTCTGTGAGATGAATTCACACATCACCAAGAAGTTTCCTAAGAAAGCTTCTTTCCAGTTTTCATCTGTGGATATTTCCTTTGTCACCGATAAGGTTCATTGCGCTATGAAATACAAATTGCAGATTTCCAGAAAACTGTGTTAACAAACTGATCACTGAAGAGAAACGTGTAACTCTGTGAGTTGCATTCACACATGGCAATGCGGTTTCTCAGAAAGCTTCTCTTTAGTTATTATGTGAGGATAATTCCTTTTTCACCCTAGCCCTCAATGAGCTCCCAAATATACCTTTGCAGAATCCACGAGAACAGTGTTAGCAAACTGTTTCAAGAAGGGAAAGGTGGAACTCTGTGTGATGAAGTCACACATCAGAAAGCAATCTCTCAGAAAGTTTCTCTGTAGTTATGATGTGAGGACATTTCCTTTTCACCATGGGCCTCTAAGGGCTACAAAATATCACTTTCCAGATTCCACGAAAAGAGTGTTAGCAAACTGCTTCTTGAGGCATAGGTTGTAACTTCTGTGAGATGAATTCACAGATCAGAAAGAAGTTTCTCAGAAAGCTTCTATCACGTTTTGAACGGATTAAACTTTCCTTTATCAGGTAGGCCTCAATGCGATCCAAGGAAGCCCTTCTCAGCTTCCTCAAAGACAGTGTTAATGGACTGCTCCACGAAACATAAGTGTAACTCTGTGAGATGAATTCACAAATCACCAAGAAGTTTCTAAGAAAGCTTCTTTCCAGTTTTCATCTGTGGATATTTCCTTTGTCACCGTTAGGTTCATTGCGCTATGAAATACCAAATTGCAGATTTCCAGAAACTGTGTTAACAAACTGATCACTGAAGAGAAACGTGTAACTCTGTGAGTTGCATTCACACATGGCAATGCAGTTTCTCAGAAAGCTTCTCTTTAGTTATTATGTGAGGATAATTCCTTTTTCACCCTAGCCCTCAATGAGCTCCCAAATATACCTTTGCAGAATCCACGAGAACAGTGTTAGCAAACTGTTCCAAGAAGGGAAGGGTGGAACTCTGTGTGATGAAGTCACACATAAGAAAGCAATCTCTCAGAAAGTTTCTCTGTAGTTATTATGTGAGGACATTTCCTTTTACACCATGGGCTCCTACGGGCAACCAAATATCACTTTCCAGATCCACGAAAAGTGTGTTAGCGAACTGCTTCTTGAGGCATAGGTTGTAACTCTGTGAGATGAATTCACAGATCAGAAAGAAGTTTCTCAGAAAGCTTCTTTCACGTTTTGAACGGATGAAATTTCCTTTATCAGCGTAGGCCTCAATGCGATCCAAGGAAGCCCTTCTCAGCTTCCTCAAAGACAGTGTTAGTGGACTGCTCCACGAAACATAAGTGTAACTCTGTGAGATGAATTCACACAAGCACCAAGAAGTTTCTAAGAAAGCTTCTTTCCAGTTTTCATCTGTGGATATTTCCATTGTCACCGTAGGATTCATTGCGCTATGAAATACCAAATTGCAGATTTCCAGAAACTGTGTTAACAAACTGATCACTGAAGAGAAACGTGTAACTCTGTGAGTTGCATTCACACATGGCAATGCGGTTCTCAGAAAGCTTCTCTTTAGTTATTATGTGAGGATAATTCCTTTTTCACCCTAGCCCTCAATGAGCTCCCAAATATACCTTTGCAGAATCCACGAGAACAGTGTTAGCAAACTGTTTCCAAGAAGGAAGGGTGGAAATTGACCTGTTTGATGAAGTCACACATCAGGTCAGAACGCAATCTCTCCGAAAGTTTCTATTAGTTATTCTTGTGAGGACCACTTCCTTTGTCACCATGTGCCCTCTATGGGCTACAACTAATATCACTTTACAGATTTCCAGCGAAAGCAGTGTTAGCAAACTGCTTCTTGAGGCCAAAGGTGGTAACTCTATGATATGAATTCACAGTATCAGATAGAAGTTCTCCCAGAAACCTTTCTATCACGTTTTGAACGGATTAACTGTCCTTTATCAGATGTAGGCATCATTCCGATCCAAGGAAGCTCCTTTCTCAGCTGCCTCAAAGACAGTGTTTAATGGACTGATAAACGAAAATAAGTGTAACTCTGTGAGATGAATTCACAGATTCACAGAAGAAGTTTCTAGGAAAGATTTTTTCTAGGTTTTCAATCTGTGGATATTTCCCTTTGTCACAGTAGGTTCATTGCGTAGGAATACCAATTTCAGATTTCCAGAAACTGTGTTAACAAACTGATCACTGAAGAGAAACGTGTAACTCTGTGAGTTGCATTCACACATGGCAATGCGGTTTCTCAGAAAGCTTCTCTTTAGTTATTATGTGAGGATAATTCCTTTTCACCCTAGCCCTCATGAGCTCCCAAATAGACCTTTGCAGAATCCACGAGAACAGTGTTAGCAAACTGTTCCAAGAAGGGAAGGTGGAAACTCTGTGTGATGAAGTCACACATCAGAAGCAATCTATCAGAAAGTTTCTCTGT
>NC_044553.1:48471887-48486212 GCF_007565055.1 Rhinopithecus roxellana | reverse complement strand
GGCGCGTCCTTCGTCAACATCTGTATGACGATGAACCACAGATCAGAAAGATAGTTTCCCCTAAGCCCAGCTTCCTTTACACGTTTGACACCGGATGATGAAAATCCACCTTTATCAGCGTATAGGACCTCACATGTGCACCTCCAAAGTAAGTCCCTTCTCAGATTCCTCAAGACAGTGTTAATGGACTTCATCGCACGACACCATAAGTGTTTCACTCAGCGCGATGACTCATCACACCACAGAAGTTTCTAAGAAAAATCCTTCTTTCTATCTTCTTCATCTTGGATGATCCTTTGTCCACTGTTACGTCCCATTGCGCTGGAAGTATCGAATCTGAGTTTTCCAGCAAACTGTGTAACAATGATCATGAAGAGAAACGTGCAAACTCTGGTGAGTTGCATTCCCACTTGACAATCAGGTTTCAGATAAGCTTCCTTTATTATTATCGTTGTGAGGATATTCCTTATCACATGGGCCCATCAGGACTCCCAAATATCCTTTGCGATTCCAACGACACGAGTTGTTTGCAAACGCTCTTGAAGCAAGTTGTAACTCTGTAGATTAACTGCAACAGATCAAAAGAAGTTTCGTCAGAAGTTCTTTCACGTTTTGAACGGATGAAATTACTTCTATCAGCGATAGCCTCAATGTGATCCAAAGAACCCTTCTCAGATCCCAAAGACAGTGTTAATGGAACGTGCTCACGAAACAAAGTTACTCTGGCAGAATGAATTCACACATCACCAAGAAGTTTCTAAAGAAAGCTTCTTTTCTAGTCTTCATTTGGATATTCCTTTGCTCCACGTAATGTTCATTGCGCTTGGAAGTATCTAATTGCAGATTTCCAGCAAACGGTGCTAAGGGGACGAAACTGATCAACTTGAAGAGAACCGTGTATCTGTGAGTGCATCACCACATTGCAATGCAGTTTCTCAGAAAGCTCTCTTTAGTTATTATGGTGTAGGATATCTCCTTTATCCCGAGTGGGCCCAATAGTGACTCCCAAATATCACTTTGCAGATTCCACGACACGTTTAGAAAAATCTTCTTGAGCGCGGGTTGTAACTCGTGAAGATGAACTCCACAGATCAGAAAGAAGATTTCTCAGAAGCTCTTTCACGTTTTGAACGGATGAACATTTTCCTTTATCAACGTTGCCCTCAATTGTCCAAGAAAGTCCTTCTTCTCAAATTCTCAAAAGTACAGTGTTAATGGAATGCCCCACGAAACATAAGTGTAACTTGCGAGATGATTCACACCTCACAAAGTTTCTAAGAAAAAGCATTTTTCTAGTTTTACTTGTGCATATTCCCTTGTGTCCTGTTAATGCTTCATGACGTGGGAATATCTCATCGCGATTTTCGACAAAACTGTGCTAAACAAACTGACACTCGAAGATAAACGTCTTGTACCCTGCTGTGATTGCTTCACCCACTGGCACATGCAGTTCTCAGAACAGGCTTCTCTTTAGTTATTATGTGAGGAATTTCCTTTTAAAAAAAATCACCATGGGCCCCAATAGCTCCCCAATATCACTTTGCAGATCCTCACGAAAAGAGTGTTAGCAATGCTCTTGAGCAGAGGTTGTAACTCTGTGGATAACTCACAGAATCAGAAAAGAAAGTTTCTCAGAAAGCTTCATTTCACGTTTGAACGATGAAATTTCCTTTATCAGCGATAGGCCTCAATGTGATCCAAAGAGCCCTTCTCAGATTCCCTTAGAAGACAGTGTTGAATGGACGGCTCCACGAAAACATAAGTGTAACTCTGTGAGAGAATTCCACACATCACAAGAAGTTTTCAAAGAAAGCTTCTTTTATTTCATTCGTGGATATTTTCCTTTGGCACTGTTAATGTTCATGCTCTGAGTATCTTATTGCAGATTCCCAGAAACTGTGCTAAAAACTGATCACTGAAGAAAAACGTGTAACTCTTGGTAGTTGTCATTACACACTGGCAATTGCAGTTTCTCAGAAAGCTTCTCTTTATTATTATGGGATATATTCCTTCATCACCAGGGCCCCTAGTAGCTCCCCAAAGTGCCTTATGAATTCCACGAACAAGAGTGTTAGCAAATGCTCTTGAGGCAGAGTTGTAACTCTGTGAATTAACTCACGATCAGAAAGAAAGTTTCTCAGAAAGCTTCTTCACGTTTGAACGGAATGAAATTTCCTTTATATCACGTATGCTACTCAATGTATCCAAAGAACCCTCTCAGATTGCCTACAGAGACGTGTTAATGGACTGACCTCCACGAAACATAAGTGTAACCTTCGAGATGTATTCACAATAACCAGAAGTTCTAAGAAACTTCTTTCTAGTTTTCATGATCGGTGGATACTTACCTTGTCAATGTAATGTTCATTGCGCTTTGAAGTATCTAATTCGAGATTTCCAGAAACACTGTTACACAAAATCGATCACTGAAGAGAAACGTGTAACTCTGTGATGGTGCATTCACCTTGGCAATGCAAGTTCTCTGCAAAAGCTTCTCTTAGTTATTATGTGAGGCATATTCCTTTTCACACCGCCCATTTAGGCTCCCAAATATCACTTTGCAGATTCCACGAAAAGAGGTGTTAGCAAACTGCTTCTTGAGGCAGGGTTAACTCTGTGAGATGAACTCACAGATCAGAAAGAAGTTCTAAGAAAGCTTTCTTTCACGTTTTAACGGATGAAATTTCCTTTATCAGTAGGCCTCAATGATGATCCAAAGAAGCCCTTCTCAGATTCCTCAAGACAGTGTTAATGGACCTGCTCCAGAAACATAAGTGTAACTCTGTGAGATGATTCACACATCACCAAGAAGTTTCTAAGAAACGTTCTTTCTAGTTTCATCTGTGGATATTCCTTTGTCACTGTAATGTTCATGTGCTTGAAGTATCTAATTGCAGATTTCCAGAAAACTGTGCTAAACAAACTGATCACTGAAGAGAAACGGTTAACTCGTGCGGTTGCATTTTCACACTTGGCAATTTGCCGGTTTTCTCAAGAAAGCTTCTCTTTAGTTATTATGTGAATATTTCCTTTATCACCATGGGCCCCATGGCTCCCAATATCACTTTGCAGATCCACGAAAAGCGTTTACACAAACTGCTTCTTGAGGCAAGGTTGTAACTCTGTGAGATGAACTCACACGATCAGAAAGAAGTCTCAGAGCTTCTTTCACGTTTTGAACGGATGAAATTTCTTTATCAGCGTAGGCTCAATGTGATCCAAAGAAGCCCTTCTCAGATTTCCTCAAAATACAGGTTAATGGACTCTCCACGAAACATAGTGTAATTGTGAGATGAATTCACACATCACCAAGAAGTCTTCAAGAAACTCTTTCTAGTTCTTCATCTGTGGATATTCCTTTGCACTGTAAGTTCATTGGCTATGAAGTACTAAGTGCAGATAGATTCCAGAAAGAAAACTGTCTAACAAACTGATCACTGAAGAGAAACGTTAACTTGCCTGAGTTGCATTCACCACTGTGCTAATGCAGTTCTCAGAAAGTCAGTCTCTTTCAGCTTTTTATTGTGAGGAATTATCTTTCTCACCATGGGCCCCAATGAGGCTCCCAAATATCACTTTGCCGATTCCCCGAAAGAGTGTTAGCAAATATGTTCTTGAGCGAGGTTGTAACTCTGTGAGATGATACTCACAGATCGAAAGAAGTTTCTCAGAAGCTTCTTCCGTTTTGAACGATGAATTTCCTTTATCAGTAGGCCTCAATGTGATCAAAGAAGCCTCTCAGATCCTCAAAGACAGTGTTAATGGCTGCTCCCACGAAACATAAGTGTAACTCGTGAGCTGAATTCACACATCACCAAGAAGTTTCTAAGAAAGCTTCTTTCAGTTTTCATTCGGGATTTTCCTTGTCACTGTAATGTTCATTGCACTTGACATAACCAATTGCAGATTTCCAGAAAACTGTGCTAACAAATGATCCTGACGAGAAACCGTGTAACTCTGTGAGTTGCATCACAACTTGCAATGCAGTTTTCCTCAGAAAGCTTCTCTTTATGTTATTTGTGAGGATATTTCTTTAATCACAATGGGCCACAATAGGAGCCCACAATACCACTTGCCAGATCCCACATCCACGAAAGGTGTTAGCAATCTGCTTCTGAGGCTAGAGTTGTGTAATCTCTGTGAGATGAACTCAACTAGTGTCAGAAAGAGAGATTCTCAGAAAGCTTCGTTCACGTTTGGAACGATGAATTGTTCCTTTTCCAGCGTAGGCCTCAATGTGACAAAGAACCCTTCTGAGATTCCTCAAAGACAGTGTTACTGGACTGCTCCACGAACATAAGTGTAACTCTTGAGAATGACTCACACATCACCAGAAGTTCTTAAGGAACAGATTTCTTTCTAGTTTTCATTCTGGTGGTATATTCCTCTTGTCACTGATTTCATTGCGCTGTGAAGTACTCAATATGCAGAAATTCGAGAAAAACTTGCTAACAAACTGAGCACTCTGAAAAGAAACGTGTAACTCTGTGAGTGCATCACACTTGGCAATGCAGTTTCAGAAAGCTTCTCTTTAGTTACTTTATGTGAGGATATTTCCTTCGTACCATGGCCCCAATAGGCTCCAAATATTCACCTTTGCCAGATTCCACGAAAGGTTGTTAGCAAACGCTTCTTAGGCAGAGGTTGCAAACTCTGTGAGATGAACTCACGATCAGAAAAAGTTTCTCAGAAAGCTTCCATAGCGCAATGAACCTTACCGTGACAAGGGAAATATCCACAGATGAAAACTAGAAAGAAGCTTTCATAGAAACTTCTTGGTGATGTGTGAATTCATCTCTCAGAGTTACACTTATGTTTGCTGGAGCAGTCCATTAACACTGTCTTTGAGGAAGCTGAGAAGGGCTTCCTTGGATCGCATTGAGGCCTACGCTGATAAAGGAAATTTCATCCGTTCAAAACGTGAAAGAAGCTTTCGCAGAAACTTCTTTCTGATCTGTGAATTCATCTCACAGACTTACAACCTATGTCACAAGAAGCAGTTTGCTAACACTCTTTTCCTGGAATCTGGAAAGTGATATTTGGTAGCCCATAGGGTCCCATGGTGAAAAAGGAAATGTCCTCACATAATAACTACAGAGAAGCTTTCTGAGAGATTGCTTTATGATATGTGACTTCACCACACAGAGTTCCACCCTTTCCTTCTTGGAACAGTTTGCTACCACTGTTCTCGTGTATTCTGCGAAGATATATTCGGGAGCTCATTGATGGCTAGGGTTCAAAAGGAATAATCCTCACATAAAAACTAAAGAGAAGATTTCTGAGAAACTGCATTGCCATGTCTGAATGCAACTCACAGAGTTACACGTTTCTCTTCAGTGATCAGTTTGTTAACACAGTTTTCTGGAAATCTGCAATTTGGTATTTCATAGCGGAATGAACCTTATGGTGACAAAGGAAATATCCACAGATGAAAACTAGAGAGAAGCTTTCTTAGAAACTTCTTGGTGATGTGTGAATTCGTCTCACAGAGTTACACTTATGTTTCGTGAAGCATTCCATTAACACTGTCTTTGAGGAAGCTGAGAAGGGCTTCCTTGGATCGCATTGAGGCCTACGCTGATAAAGGAAATTTCATCCGTTCAAAACGTGAAAGAAGCTTTCTGAGAAACTTCTTTCTGATCTGTGAATTCATCTCACTGAGTTACAACCTATGCCTCAAGAAGCAGTTTGCTAACACTCTTTTCGTGGAATCTGGAAAGTGATATTTGGTAGCCCAAAGGGGCCCATGGTGAAAAGGAAATGTCTTCACATCATGTCTACAGAGAAACTTTCTGAGAGATTGCTTTCTGATGTGTGACTCATCACACAGAGTGTCCTCATTCCCTTCTTGGAACTGTTTGCTAACACTGTTCTCGTGGATTCTGCAAAGATATATTTCGGTGCTCATTGAGGGCTAGGGTGAAAAATGAATTATCCTCACATAACAACTAAAGAGACGCTTTCTGAGAAACTGCATTGCCATGTGAGAATGCAACTCACAGAGTTACACGCTTCTCTTCAGTGATCAGTTTGTTAACACAGGTTTCTGGAAATCTGCAATTTGGTATTTCATAGTGCAATGAACCTTACAGTGACAAAGGAAATACCCACAGATGAAAACTAGAAAGAAGCTTTCTCAGAAACTTCTTGGTGATGTGTGAATTCATCTCACAGAGTTACACTTATGTTTAGTGGAGCAGGCCATTAACACTGTCTTTGAGGCAGCTGAGAAGGGCTTCCTCGGATCGCATTGAGGCCTACGCTGATAAAGGAAATTTCATCCGTTCAAAACGTGAAAGAAGCTTTCTGAGAAACTTCTTTCTGATCTGTGAATTCATCTCACAGAGTTACAACCTATGCCTCAAGAAGCAGTTTGCTAACACTCTTTTCGTGTAATCTGGAAAGTGATATTTTTGAGCCCATAGGGGCCCATGGTGAAAAAAGAAGTATCCTCACATAAGAAAAGAGAGAATCTTTCTGAGAGTTTGCTTTCTGATATGTGACTTCATCACACAGATTTCCACACTTCCCTTCTTGGAACAGTTTGGTAACACTGTTGTTGTGGATTCTGCAAAGTGATATTTGGTATGCCATAGGGGCCTGTGGTGAAAAATGAAGTATCCTCACTTGAGAACTAGAGAGAAGCTTTCTGAGAGATTGCTTTCTGATATGTGACTTGATCACACAGAGTTCCACCCTTCCCTTCTTGGAAGAGTTTGCTAACACTGTTGTCGTGGATTCTGCAACGTGATATTTGGGAGCTCATTTAGGGCTATGGTGAAAAAGGAAATATCCTCAGATTAAAACTGGAAACGAAGCCTTATGAGAAAACTGCATTGCCATGCGTGAATGTAATTCACATCGTTACACGTTTCTCTCTTCAGTGATCAGTTTGTTGACACAGTTTTCTGGAAAACTGCAATTAGATACTTCATTGCACAATGAAGCTTACGGTGACAAGGAAATATCCTCAGATGAAACTAGAAAGAAGCTTTCTTAGAAACTCCTTCGTGATGTGTGAATTCATCTCACAGAGTTACACTTATGTTTCTTGGAGCAGTTCATTAACACTGTCTTTGAGGAACCTGAGAGGGCTTCTTTTGGATCGCATTGAGGCCTACGCTGATAAAGGAAATTTCGAGAGTTCAAAACGTGAAAGAAGCTTTCTGAGAAACGTCTTTCTGATCAGTGAGTTCATCTCACACACTTAAACATAGACCTCAGGAAGAAGGTTGCTAACACTCTTTTCCTGGAAATTGCAAAGTCATATTTGGGAGCCCATAGGGGCCCATGGTGAAAAGGGAAATATACTCACATAATAACTAGAGAGAAGCTTTCTGAGAGATTGCTTTCTGATGTGTGACATCATCACACAGAGTTCCACCCTTCACTTCTTGGAACAGTTTGCTAACACTGTTGTCGTGGATTCTGCAACGTGATATTTGGGAGCTCATTGAGGGCTTTGGTGAAAAAGGAAATATCCTCAGGTTAAAACTGGAAAGAAGCCTTCTGAGAAGCTGCACTGCCATGTGTGAATGCAACTCACGGAGTTACACGTTTCTCTTCAGTGATCAGTTTGTTAACACAGTTTTCGGGAAATCTGCAATTAGATACTTCATAGCGCAATGAAGCTTACGGTGATAGAGAATTATCCTCAGATGAAAAATAGAAAGAAGCTTTCTTAGAAACTTCTTGCTGATGTGCGAATTCATCTCACAGAGTTACACGTATATTTCGTGGAGCAATCCATTAACACTGTTTTTGAGGAAACTGAGAAGGGCTTCCTTGGATTGCATTGAGGCCTACGCTGATAAAGGAAATTTCATCAGTTCAAAACGTGAAACAAGCTTTCTGAGAAACTTCTTTCTGATCAGTGAGTTCATCTCACAGACTTACAACATAGAACTCAGGAAGCAGTCTGCTAAAACTCTTTATGTGGAAACCTCAAAGTCATATTTGGGAGACCATAGGGGCCCATGGTGAAAAAGGAAATGTCCTCATGTTATAACTAGAGAGAAGGTTTCTGAGAGATTGCTTTCCGATGTGCGATTTCATCACACAGATTTCCACCCTTCCCTTCTTGTAACAGTTTGCTAACATGGTTATCGTGGATTCTGCAAAGTCATATTTCGGACCTCTTTGAGGGCTATGGTGAAAAAGGAAATATCCTCAGATCAAAACTGGAAAAAAGCCTTCTGAGAAACAGCATTGCCATTGTGAATGTAACTCACAGAGTTACACGTTTCTCTTCAGTGATCAGTTTGTTAACACAGTATTCTGGAAATCTGCAATTGGTTATTTCATTGCGCAATGAAGCTTACGGTGACACAGGAAATATCCACAGATGAAAACTAGAAAGAAGCTTTCTTAGAAACTTCTTGGTGATGTGTGAGTTCATCTCACAGAGATTCACTTATGATTCGTGGAACAGTCCACTAACACTGTCATTGAGGAAGCTGAGAAGGGCTTCTTTGGATCACATTGAGGCCTACGCTGATAAAGGAAATTTCATCAGTTCAATACGTGAAAGAGGCTTTCTGAGAAAACTTCTTTCTGATCAGTGAGTTCGCCTCACAGACTTACAACATAGACCTCAGGAAGCAGTTGGCTAACACTCTTTTCCTAGATACTGCAAAGTCATATTTGGGAGCCCTTAGGGGCCCATGGTGAAAACGGAAATATCCTCATATACTAACTAGAGAGAAGCTTTCTGAGAGATTGCTTTCTGATGTGTGACTTCATCACACAGAGTTCCATCGTTCCCTGCTTGGAACAGTTTGCTAACGCTGTTGTCGCGGCTTTGCAAAGTGTCATTTGGGAGCCCATAGTGGCTCATGGTGAAAAAAGAAGTATCCTCAAATAAGAACTAGAAAGAAGATTTCTGAGACATTGCTTTCTGTTATGTGACTCATCACACAGAGTTCCACCCTTCCCTTCTTGGAACAGTTTGCTAACACTGTTGTCGTGGATTCTGCAAAGTGATATTTGGGAGCCCATAGCGGCACACGGTGAAAAAGGAAGTATCCTCACATAAGAACTAGAGACAAGCTTTCTGAGAGATTGCTTTCTGATATGTGACTTGATCACACAGAGTTCCACCCTTCCCTTCTTGGAACAGTTTGCTAACACTGTTGTCGTGGATTCTGCAAAGGTATATTTGGGAGCTCATTGAGGACTAGGGTGAAAAAGGAATTATCCTCACATAATAACTAAAGAGAAGCTTTCTGAGAAACTGCATTGCCATGTGTGAATGCAACTCACAGAGTTACACGTTTCTCTTCAGTGATCACTTTGTTAACACAGTTTTCTGGAAATCTGCATTAGATACTTCATTGCGCAATGAAGCTTACGGTGACAAAGGAAATATCCACAGATGAAAACTGGAAAGAAGCTTTCTTAGAAACCCCTTGGTGATGTGTGAATTCATCTCACAGAGTTACACTTATGTTTCGGGGGGCAGTTCACTAACACTGTCTTTGAGGAACCTGAGAAGGGCTTCTTTGGATCGCATTGAGGCCTACGCTGATAAAGGAAATTTCAAGAGTTCAAACGTGAAACAAGCTTTCTGAGAAACTTCTTTCTGATCAGTGAGTTCATCTCACAGACTTAAAACATAGACCTCAGGAAGAAGGTTGCTAACACTCTTTTCCTGGAAATTGCAAAGTCATATTTGGGAGCCCATAGGGGCCCATGGTGGAAAAGGAAATTATACTCACATAATAACTAGAGAGAAGCTTTCTGAGAGATTGCTTTCTGATGTGTGACATCATCACACAGAGTTCCACCCACCCCTTCTTGGAACAGTTTGCTAACACTGTTGTCGTGGATTCTGCAAAGTGATATTTTTGAGCCCATAAGGGCCCTTGGTGAAAAAAGAAGTATCCTCACATAAGAACTAGAGAGAATCTTTCTGAGAGATTGCTTTCTGATATGTGACTTCATCACACAGAGTTCCACCCTTCACTTCTTGGAACAGTTTGCTAACACTGTTGTCGTGGATTCTGCAACGTGATATTTGGGAGCTCATTGAGGGCTTTGGTGAAAAAGGAAATATCCTCAGGTTAAAACTGGAAAGAAGCCTTCTGAGAAACTGCATTGCCATGTGTGAATGCAACTCACAGAGTTACACGTTTCTCTTCAGTGATCAGTTTGTTAACACAGTTTTAGGGAAATCTACAATTAGATACTTCATAGCGCAATGAAGTTTACGATGATAGACAATTATCCTCAGATGAAAAATAGAAAGAAGCTTTCTTAGAAACTTCTTGGTGATGTGTGAATTCATCTCACAGAGTTACACGTATGTTTCGTGGAGCAGTCCATTAACACTGTCTTTGGGGAACCTGAGAAGGGCTTCCTTGGATCGCATTGAGGCCTACGCTGATAAGGAAATTTCATCAGTTCAAACGTGAAAGAAGCTTTCTGAGAAACTTCTTTCTGATCAGTGAGTTCATCTCACAGACTTACAACATAGACCTCAGGAAGCAGTCTGCTAAAACTCTTTATGTGGAAACCTCAAAGTCATATTTGGGAGACCATAGGGGCCCATGGTGAAAAAGGAAATGTCCTCATGTAATAACTAGACAGAAGCTTTCTGAGAGATTGCTTTCCGATGTGCGATTTCATCACACAGATTTCCACCATTCCCTTCTTGTAACAGTTTGCTAACACGGTTATCGTGGATTCTGCAAAGTCATATTTCGGACCTCTTTGAGGGCTATGGTGGAAAAGGAAATATCCTCAGATCAAAACTGGAAAAAAGCCTTCTGAGAAACAGCATTGCCATGTGTGAATGTAACTCACAGAGTTACACGTTTCTCTTCAGTGATCAGTTTGTTAACACAGTTTTCTGGAAATCTGCAATTGGTTATTTCATTGCGCAATGAAGCTTACGGTGACACAGGAAATATCCTCAGATGAAAACTAGAAAGAAGCTTTCTTAGAAACTTCTTGGTGATGTGTGAGTTCATCTCACAGAATTACACTTACGATTCGTGGAACAGTCCACTAACACTGTCATTGAGGAAGCTGAGAAGGGCTTTCTTTGGATCACATTGAGGCCTACGCTGATAGAGGAAATTTCATCAGTTCAATACGTGAAACAAGCTTTCTGAGAAACTTCTTTCTGATCAGTGCGTTCGCCTCACAGATTTACAACATAGACCTCAGGAAGCAGTTGGCTAACACTCTTTCCTAGATACTGCAAAGTCATATTTGGGAGCCCTTAGGGGCCCATGGTGAAAACGGAAATATCCTCATATACTAACTAGAGAGAAGCTTTCTGAGAGATTGCTTTCTGATGTGTGACTTCATCACACAGAGTTCCACCCTTCCCTTCTTGGAACAGTTTGCTAACACTGTTGTCATGGATTCTGCAACGTGATATTTTTGAGCCCATAGGGGCCCTTGGTGAAAAAGAAGTATCCTCACATAAGAACTAGAGAGAATCTTTCTGAGAGATTGCTTTCTGATATGTGACTTCATCACACAGAGTTCCACCCTTCCTTCTTGGAACAGTTTGCTAACACTGTTGTCGTGGATTCTGCAACGTGATATTTGGGAGCTCATTGAGGGCTTTGGTGAAAAAGGAAATATCCTCAGGTTAAAACTGGAAAGAAGCCTTCTGAGAAACTGCATTGCCATGTGTGAATGCAACTCACAGAGTTACACGTTTCTCTTCAGTGATCAGTTTGTTAACACAGTTTTAGGGAAATCTGCAATTAGATACTTCATAGCGCAATGAAGTTTTACGGTGATAGAGAATTATCCTCAGATGAAAAATAGAAAGAAGCTTCTTAGAAAACTTCTTGGTGATGTGTGAATCATCTCACAGAGTTACACGTAGTGTTCGTGGAGCAGTCCATTAACACTGTCTTTGGGGAACCTGAGAAGGCTTCCTTGGATCGCATTGAGGCCTACGCTGATAAAGGAAATTTCATCAGTTCAAAACGTGAAAGAAGCTCTTCTGAGAAACTTCTTTCTGATCAGTGAGTTCATCTCACAGACTTACAACATAGACCTCAGGAAGCAGTCTGCTAAAACTCTTTATGTGGAAACCTCAAAGTCATATTTGGGAGACTATAGGGGCCTATGGTGAAAATGGAAATGTCCTCAGGTAATAACTAGACAGAAGCTTTCTGAGAGATTGCTTTCCGATGTGCGAATTTCATCACACAGATTTCCACCCTTCCCTTCTTTGTAACAGTTTGCTAACACGGTTATCGTGGATTCTGCAAAGTCATATTTCGGACCTCTTTGAGGGCTATGGTGAAAAAGGAAATATCCTCATATCAAAACTGGAAAAAAGCCTTCTGAGAAACAGCATTGCCATGTGTGAATGTAACTCACAGAGTTACACGTTTCTCTTGAGTGATCAGTTTGTTAACACAGTATTCTGGAAATCTGCAATTGGTTATTTCATTGCACAATGAAGCTTACGGTGACACAGGAAATATCCTCAGATGAAAACTAGAAAGAAGCATTCTTAGAAACTTCTTGGTGATGTGTGAGTTCATCTCACAGAATTCACTTTTCGTGGAGCAGTCCACTAACACTGTCATTGAGGAAGCTGAGAAGGGCTTCTTTGGATCACATTGAGGCCTACGCTGATAAAGGAAATTTCATCAGTTCAATACGTGAAACAAGCTTTCTGAGAAACTTCTTTCTGATCAGTGAGTTCGCCTCACAGACTTACAACATAGACCTCAGGAAGCAGTTGGCTAACCTCTTTTCCTAGATACTGCAAAGTCATATTTGGAGCCCTTAGGGGCCCATGGTGAAAACGGAAATATCCTCATATGCTAACTAGAGAGAAGCTTTCTGAGAGATTGCTTTCTGATGTGTGACTTCACCACACAGAGTTCCATCCTTCCCTTCTTGGAACACTTTGCTAACACTGTTGTCGCGGCTTTGCAAAGTGACATTTGGGAGCCCATAGTGGCCCATGGTGAAAAAAGAAGTATCCCAATAAGAACTAGAGAAATTTCTGAGAGATTGCTTTCTGATATGTGACTTCATCACACAGAGTTCCACCCTTCCCTTCTTGGAACAGTTTGCTAACACTGTTGTCGTGGATTCTGCAAAGTGATATTTGGGAGCCCATAGCGGCTCAGGGTGAAAAAGGAAGTATCCTCAGATTAGAACTAGAGACAAGCTTTCTGAGAGATTGCTTTCTAATATGTGACTTCATCACACAGAGTTCCACCCTTCCTTCTTGGAACAGTTTGCTAACACTGTTGTCGTGGATTCTGAAAAGTGATATTTGGGAGCTCATTAAGGGCTATGGTGAAAAAGGAAATATCCTCAGATTAAAACTGGAAAGAAGCCTTCTGAGAAACTGCATTGCCATGTGTGAATGCAACTCACAGAGTTACACGTTTCTCTTCAGTGATCAGTTTGTTAACACAGTTTTCTGGAAATCTGCATTAGATACTTCATAGTGCAAGGAAGCTTCCGGTGACAAGGGAAATCCTCAGATGAAAACTAGAAAGAAGTTATCTTAGAAACTTCGGGTGATGTGTGAATTCATCTCACAGAGTTACACTTATGTTTCGGGGCAGTGCATTAACACTGTCCTTGAGGAACCTGAGAAGGGCTTCATTGGAACGCATTGAGGCCTACGCTGATAAAGGAAATTTCAAGTTCACAACGTGAAAGACGCTTTCTGAGAAACTTCTTTCTGATCAGTGAGTTCATCTCACAGACTTAAACGTAGACCTCAGGAAGCAGTTTGCTAACACCCTTTTTGGAAAATGCAAAGATATTTGGGAGCCCATAGGGACCCATGGTGAAAAAGGAAATATCTCATAATAACTAGAGAGAAGCTTTCTGAGAGATTGCTTCATGTGTGACTCATCACACAGTTCCACCCCCCTTCTTGGAACAGTTTGCTAACACTGTTGTCGTGGATTCTGCAAAGTGATATTTTGAGCCATAAGGGCCCTTGGTGAAAAAGAAGTATCCTCACATAAGAACTAGAGAGAATCTTTCTGAGAGATTGCTTTCTGATATGTGACTTCATCACACAGAGTTCCACCCTTCACTTCTTGGAACAGTTTGCTAACACTGTTGTCGTGGATTCTGCAACGTGATATTTGGGAGCTCATTGAGGGCTTTGGTGAAAAAGGAAATATCCTCAGGTTAAAACTGGAAAGAAGCCTTCTGAGAAACTGCATTGCCATGTGTGAATGCAACTCACAGAGTTACACGTTTCTCTTCAGTGATCAGTTTGTTAACACAGTTTTAGGGAAATCTGCAATTAGATACTTCATAGCGCAATGAAGTTTACGATGATAGACAATTATCCTCAGATGAAAAATAGAAAGA